>NW_028291872.1:0-44176 GCF_963383615.2 Lipophrys pholis | reverse complement strand
CCCAACCCCAACCCCAACCCCAACCCCAACCCCAACCCCAACCCCAACCCCAACCCCAACCCCAACCCCAACCCCAACCCCAACCCCAACCCCAACCCAACCCAACCCCAACCCCCAACCCCACCCCGGTCGAAGGAGAGGAGGGATTCTGAGAGTGCTCATTGATGTAAAGCAAAGATAAAGCTATTATGCCTTTCAGCAAATGGATGAAGGGCAATCAGATGACCACTGCTTTATTGCCATACCATCATCGCTCGACACCATCATCGCTCGACACCAGCACTTGCTCCACACCAGCACCACCAGTACCACCAGCACTACCAGTACCACCAGCACTACCAGTACCACCAGTACCACCAGTACCACCAGTACCAGGTACATGAACAAACTGTTTCACTATAAAAAGGCACACACAAAGCCAACAGTAAAGATCAAACTATATGTCACCAGCCAAAAGACCATCTTTCGCTGCAGTAGTGAGGTTTGATTAGGAGCTGCAAAAGGAGTCAAAGTGGTGTGTAGGGTTTGAATTTTGTTTTGGAGCCAATTAATAGAATCGCATGGCAAGTGCACCTGTCTGTCTGTACTCTCTTTAGGGCAACATCGGCAGTGGCAAAACCACTCTCATCTCTCTGCTCACAGAGGCTCTACCCCAACCCGTCCTCCACTGCGTCACTGAGCCAGTCGAAAGGTGGCGCGAAATCGGACTCAACAAAACCAACGTCCTTGATGAGTTCTACAAAGATAGCTAGAGGTGGGCCTTCCCCTTCCAGATTCTGACTCTCTTTACTCGGCTAGAGAAGCTGACCTAGGAGTGCAAGAACAGTTCTCAGTGCTTCCTCTCTGAACGCAGCATGGAGGGGGATCTGCACATCTTCGCCTAAGAGATGGTGAGATCAGGACTCTTCATCCAGGCCCAGATCGGACGTCTACTCAACCATGTACGAGTCTTACGCCTCTCTCTTCAAGAACTTGAACTCCAGAGGCTTCATCTACCTCAGGACCTCACCAGAGGTTTGTTTCAAGCGGCTATTAGGACGGAAGCGACCGGAAGAGACCACGATTAGCTTGGCCTACCTGCAGGACCTGCACTCGCTTCACGAGGAGTGGCTGCGAGGAGGGAGCAAGCGAGTGCTGGAAATCGATGGGGATGAGGACCTACTGCACGAGGAGAAGAAGCGTGAGAAGGTGATGGGGCAGATTCGTGCCTTTCTGGGTTTGTGAGGTGTGATGTAAATGCTAAATTTAGTAGGGGCAAGGGTGAGCAGGAATATTAGGCCTCCCCGCAAGTGCCGATTCGATGACCTGCGCAGGCTCACTGCCAACTTCACACTGCCCCTCGCACTCTCCTACAACCTCCAGGGCATCCCTGCCTCCCTCTCCTACCATCGCGCACTCTCCCAACTCACTCTCCACGCTCACGAGAAGACCAAGCAGAAGCAGCTTAACCACCCTGAGTTCCTCAAGGCCATCCACAGCTGTCTGGAGAAGCAGGATGACATTACAGAACTGGAACTGTATGGCAAGGTGATCAGGCTGAGACTGGATGATTCACAGCTGGCTAAGAAGGGCCTCCATCAGTTCTACGTCTCTGACTTGCTCAGTCTCAACAGGCAGGACTCCAAGGAGCAGTCTCTGCTCACTCGCCTGGCCATGGTGCCCCAGCTGAAGCCCTGCGTCAGGATGATCGAGGTAAAGGAGCAGGTGTTTTCCGAACAGGACTTAGTGCAGTAGTGTCTCATCGCATAGAGTTTGGGACACAAAGGCTTGATCGTGCAGAAGGATGGGGTGTAAGAGAGGCTACTGGTCGAGCCAAGTATCTTTGCCAACAAGATAGAGCAGGCGGTGCACTCCACAAACCTGGCTGTGGTGGGCGCTTATCTTAACTCCTAGCGGAAGGTGACGAGTTTCCTCATGTGCTGCAGGGAGGGCACTAAGTGGATAGCAGTCTGCAAGCTCTCCATGCGGAATAAGCAGCTGTTAAACTAGACAATGAGTCCCCCTTCCTAAAAGAACCTCATCAAGCTGCATCGCCAGCTCCAGCCAGACCTCGTACTGAACTAGCCGCAGGTGTGGGAAGTGCACTTCTCGAGGGTAGTGCTAAGAGAGAAGTGCCGGCTGGGTCGGTCAAGTGAAGACTACTTTGGCTATTGGATTGTGGGTCCGCGATTGGTGAAGAAGAGGTAGGACTTGAGTGAGCACCAGGTCGATAGTGCTAGCAAACTGGTGAAGTACATCGAAAACCAGTGGCCTTTCTATAGGACCATGAAGAAAGCACAAAAGATTGATACAGAGCCGACTGGTAGCGAGTGAATCATTCCTACGGGTCCTTTTCCTTTTCCTTATCCTCTTCCTTATCCTTATCCTGGTACTTGAGTGCGCTCCTCCTCCTCTGCCTGTCCTTGTTCCTCTGCTTCTTAGCCACTCTCCTCATCTCCCTGCTCTCCTTCCCATTCTCCAGCACGTCGATCCTGTCCGTTATCATCCCTATCGCGTAGTGCTTGTTCGTCTCATAGTCGCGGGAAGAACCCACCTTGACGGAAAGTCCACTGGCTTGTGAGTGGCGAACACGGCAGAACTAGTCTTGTTCACGGACTGACCTCCGGGTCCTGACCCCTTTATCGCCTTGAAGTCCATCTAGGAGAGGGGGATCTTCCTCCTCGTGAAGCACCGCAGAATGGCAATTGCAGCCATGACCGATAATAATGTGCTGCTGCTGGCTGGACTGCTATGAGCTATCAGCCACTCAAGGAGGCATCCAAACAGACTAGTTCAGACCAGTCCTTTAAAAACTAGCCTTCCTAGTCAACACATATCCCTTGCAGTTCGAACTGCTGACCAACCACATGAAGGAGAGAAAGTAGATGAGTAACCAACTTCACTCTGGATCAGGAATCTGATCATGACCAGTCCTAGGACCAACTCTGACTTGACTTGACCACTCTGGGCTAAGTGGGAGTCCATGCGAGGCAGCTGGAGCAGCGAGGGAAAGAGGTAGCTGGAAAGATGGTGGTCTTTAACTGCAACTGAACTGACTAGTACTCAGATGGATGCTGAACATCAGCACTGACTTCAAGCCCGGATGCAATTCCAGCAACCTCGTCTTTGAAATCTAATGCCTCAGAAAGTCACATATCGACTCTTGGAATACCTTGGTTCACAAACCGGCGCTAACGACTTTATTACCCTCTAATGGACAGCAACGTTCTGGGTCAGTACTTACTCGGCACTACAGCCTCGTTGAACCAAGATAATCAATCATCCTCATCCTGACTTACAGCATCGATATTGCCTTCCCCGATGCCGATCTCATTGTGTGAAGAAGACTCCTTTGGCTTGTCCTTGTCCTTGTCGTCCTTGTCCTTGTCCTTGTCCTTGTCCTTGTCCTTGTCCTTGTCCTTGTCCTTGTCCTTGTCCTTGTCCTTGTCCTTGTCCTTGTCCTTGTCCTTGTCCTTGTCCTTGTCCTTGTCCTTGTCCTTGTCCTTGTCTTGTCCTTGTCCTTGTCCTTGTCCTTGTCCTTGTCCTTGTCCTTGTCCTTGTCCTTGTCCTTGTCCTTGTCCTTGTCCTTGTCCTTGTCCTTGTCCTTGTCCTTGTCCTTGTCCTTGTCCTTGTCCTTGTCCTTGTCCTTGTCCTTGTCCTTGTCCTTGTCCTTGTCCTTGTCCTTGTCCTTGTCCTTGTCCTTGTCCTTGTCCTTGTCCTTGTCCTTGTCCTTGTCCTTGTCCTTGTCCTTGTCCTTGTCCTTGTCCTTGTCCTTGTCCTTGTCCTTGTCCTTGTCCTTGTCCTTGTCCTTGTCCTTGTCCTTGTCCTTGTCCTTGTCCTTGTCCTTGTCCTTGTCCTTGTCCTTGTCCTTGTCCTTGTCCTTGTCCTTGTCCTTGTCCTTGTCCTTGTCCTTGTCCTTGTCCTTGTCCTTGTCCTTGTCCTTGTCCTTGTCCTTGTCCTTGTCCTTGTCCTTGTCCTTGTCCTTGTCCTTGTCCTTGTCCTTGTCCTTGTCTTGTCCTTGTCCTTGTCCTTGTCCTTGTCCTTGTCCTTGTCCTTGTCCTTGTCCTTGTCCTTGTCCTTGTCCTTGTCCTTGTCCTTGTCCTTGTCCTTGTCCTTGTCCTTGTCCTTGTCCTTGTCCTTGTCCTTGTCCTTGTCCTTGTCCTTGTCCTTGTCCTTGTCCTTGTCCTTGTCCTTGTCCTTGTCCTTGTCCTTGTCCTTGTCCTTGTCCTTGTCCTTGTCCTTGTCCTTGTCCTTGTCCTTGTCCTTGTCCTTGTCCTTGTCCTTGTCCTTGTCCTTGTCCTCCTCCCTCTTGGAAAGGTAGGAGGGTATTCCCCTACCTGTTTTCCTTACCGTGCGACCCTTCAGCTACTCGTTCTCGATCGGCTTGTCCTGCTTGAGGCGAGACATCTCGCTTGCCTTTAGCTTTTCGATCCTGCACTCCTTTTGCAGCTGGTTGACCAGACACTTCTTTTCCTTCAGCTCGAGTATCAAGCCTTCCTTCTCACTGAGCAGCTCTTGCAGTCGGTCCTTCAGCACCCCCTCCTCCTCTTGCCTGAAGCGCTTGATCTGAGTGATTTCAGCCTGCTGCTTCTCCAGGTC
Organism: Lipophrys pholis; assembly: GCF_963383615.2. Classification (NCBI taxonomy): domain Eukaryota; kingdom Metazoa; phylum Chordata; class Actinopteri; order Blenniiformes; family Blenniidae; genus Lipophrys; species Lipophrys pholis. The sequence goes on along the minus strand of NW_028291872.1, from coordinate 39,598 downwards.
TGCAGGAGTGACCTTACGGTGCTGCAGAGACTTGAGTGCCTCTAGCTTGTGGTTCATCCTCCGGCCTGCGATCACAGTCTCGTCGCTCAGTCGAACATACTCCCGACTCTTCTTGTTGATTTCTGCCAGCAACTGCCGGTTCTCCCTCTGCAGAACTGCATGCTGTCGCTTTAACTCTTGGGCCTTCTAATCCTAGGGAGAGGCCTTCTCCACCGGCTCCATGAACTGCACCGCCATCTTCTTCTCACGCTCCAGCTCGGCTACCTGCCGAAGCAGCAAGGCCAGCTCATCCTCCTTGTGCCGGACCTGCTCGATATGGATGTTCTAAAAGCGGCTTTTGAGTTTGGAAAGCTTGTTCCTGCCTTGTGCGATTTACCTCTCGACCTGGTGAAGGGCCTCCTTGAGAGAGTCCTGCTCATGGGTGGGGGGGTCGTCCTTCTTTTTACTGAGCAGCTGTTCCTTGCGAGTGGAGAGCTAGAGGTAGCTGGCTTTCAATTTATTGAACTGGGCCAGCAGTTTGCCCCGCTTTTGACACTGCATCTAGGAGGTGAGGAGTGGCTTCCTCTCCTGCTCGCTCTGAGCTTGCGGCTGCAGCTAGGGGTGGCTCTGTTCGTGCCTCAGTCTCTTCTCCTCTACTGTTTCACTCTCCTCCATCACAATGGATATTCCAATTCAGGAGCATTAGTTCCTCACCTGCCAGAAGCTGCAGTTCACTGTCCTCCCCCTCTTTCAGGAGCCTCGACTCGACCTCCTTGATGGCTCAGTTGGGCCCTTCCGACCCAACAAGGAGACGCAGGTGCCCATGTGGCTGGCCCTGCACATGCGCCAGGCAGATAAGTGCAAGATCATCCCTCCTCCATGGCTGGCCCCAGAGCAGCTTGTGGAAGTGGTGCAGAAGGAAAGCACCAACGCCGACCTGGTCGAACTCCCAACTACTTTTTCGAGCAGGCCTATATCCTGCTAAATCAAGCCCGGTAAAGCGTGCGTGACGAGAAGAGGGTGAGGAGTCTGCTGGCTGACCTGGAGAACTGCAGGGAGGGTAAGCTCAGAACGTGCTTTGAGAGGGTGGAGGAAGGCGTGTCCGTGAAGAACCTGACCAGCTTCGAAAGCAACAAGTACCGGCAGGTGCTAGGACGGAGGATGGCTTCCTTTCAGAGGCAGGAGCAGGAGCGGAAAGGAGAGAAGTGACTATATTACTATCCTCAAGCATTAAGCGAATCACTTAGTAGTCAGTCTGCAAACTCTGATTGGAAAGCCTCGAGGCGCCGATGCTCCTGTCGCTGCAGCCTGGCCATCATCTTCAGCCGCACCAACGGCTCTCGGACTCCTCCTCTTTCTTTGCCTCCTCTTCTCTGTCCTACTCCCCTGGCTCAGATAGCTTGCTGCTGACGCTCCTTACCGTCTCGGTGCTTGGTTCTGAACTGGTCATGCCGCTCAAGCATTCCTGGCACATTCCTCGGAAGCAAGATGAGTGGTAGGCGTGTCCACAGCTGGGCAAGAGGATGATACTGTTGCCGAACTGGCGGCAGGAGGAGCACAAGTTGGTCGCCCTTCTGGCTAGTCCAGCGGCAGTATGCTTGCTTGAGATGCCAGCCAGCACCTCCTTTTCAGTGAGGGCAAAGGTGAGAGTGTAGATGCACTAGTCTCGAGAGTAGCTCTGAAGGATCTTGGAGAGGCTCATCCTCATTTCGCTCAGGTTGAAGCACGAGTTGAACTCCTCCATGAACAGGCTGAGTTGCTAGACTGACACTTGGTAAGTGACTTCTTTAAGAAGGAGGGCGACTTCATCCTCCAGCATGCGAATCAGCTGCTTGGTGCTGGGCCTTCTCCCCACTGGCAGGAGGCGTCGGATGGCCTCTTCGAATTTTAGCAGAATAGTGCCACAGCAGTCCAGCAGTGGCTTATTGAACTCCCCCTACTTTATCCACTTTATGGTGGCCTTGACCGTCTGGAATTTGCGCTTCATCTTGGAATGATCTGCTCCCTGCCGTCCCTAAGTCCGCTTTAGCACTTCCTCCATCGAAGTGGTCAGTTCTTGGGCAGCCAGCGAGAGGGCCTCCTCCTGGTAGTCCAGCCATTGAGCAGCCACTCTCTGAGCCTCTGTAATGCCGTACTTCCGGCTGATGGAGTGCACTTCCTCCCACTGGTGATCATTCTTCCCGGCCTTCAGTACGTCGTGCACAAATCTGCGCGGTCTCAGCTAGGCCAGCTTGAGTAGGTAGTCGAGATTAAGCTCTGCAGGAATGGTGGCTGATAGGCTTTTCAGCCTATGCACGAGCTGGATCTGTCCTTCTGGGTCAAGGGACCGCACTGCCTCCTTGAAGTGTTCGGATAGGTGTGCCTTGGTCAACACAGCACACAATTCCCCGTCTGCCTCCTGCAGGTAGGGCAGGCTCTTGAGAAGGCTGTTCCTGAACTCTGTGCTGGAATCCTTGACTGCAAGCAAGAGATCCTTGACCTGCTGCTTGGCTTATTTGCAGGTGGCTTGCTGAGTGAGAATAAGGAGAGCGCGAGGGTAGTTTGCGAGTGAGAGGGCCAGCTCCCCGGCACTCAGCCTGCACTCTTTTTAAGCAGGAACTATACTGACTCACTCTCCAGCCTAGCGTATGGTAACAGCCGGCTTATCAGGCTTTCACGATCCGCGTAGGTAGAAGAGGCTGCTGCGGTGATGCACTCTGCCAGAGTCTCTCTGTCAAAAGGCAAGCGGTTGATTGCGGCGCTCACGAACCAGCTGAACTCAGGCTGTCTCTTCCCAAAGAAGGCCACGATGCTGCTGTCTGTCTCCGTCCCTATCGATTCCTTGACAAGCTACCTGCAGTTGATTAGCTTGGCCTCTTCTGCGAGGAGGAGGGCCAGGAACTGATAGGTGGAGCGGGGGTTGATTCTGAAGAGGAGTTCGATGGCCTCCTGATGCAGCAGCCAGCCAAGCACTTGTCTGAACAGCATCAGGTTCCACTCCGAGTCTCTGCTCCGGTCTCCTTGAACTGCCTTTCTTAGAAACTCGAAGAGGTCTTGGCTGCCTCCTACGCTCTCCTACTTGAGAATGCGATTGAGAGGCAGCAATACTTCTCCACTGCGCAGACACAGTTCCAGGAGGGGACCGAAGAGGCGGTGCTCTATGCAAGACTCCATCAGAAGACTGGCTCTTTCGGGACTCAGTTCTGCAGTGCCCTTTAGGATTAGTCTGGTGGTGTCTGCATCCCTCAGGAAAGTGCCGAGTTCGGGCAAATGGGCAGCTGAGAGTTGCCCCCGCGCAATAAATTCCTTGAGGACTTACAGGAAGAATTGTCTGTCCCGGGAAAAGAGCTAGTAAAGCAGCTAAAGGAGGTTGGGTTGTCCACAATCCAGGCAGAAGGCAATGGCTGTGCGCATCTGCTCCCCCACCTCGTACTCACTCTTTCTAACAAAGGCCCTGATGATGTCCTCAATCAGATTCCCCAGCCTCTTTACTGACTTACTAAAGGAAGTGTACGTGCCCTTTATAATCCTAGAGACAAGGACCAGAGAGTGCTTCCACTGGCCCTGCTTGATGAATCGCTCGATCTGCACGTTCCAGGGCACCAGTCGAACACGCCTCAGTTCTCTGGTCAGGTAGACCAGACTGTGAGGCCCGTGCGCAACTGAGTTAGAGTAGAATTTGATCGTCAGCCCCTACTACAGCAGGTGACTTCGCATCGTCTCATCCTCTTTGATACTGATTACCTGCTGCAGTCCTTCATCTGTCAGCTTCAGCAGCATGAAGGACTGGCAAGAGTCCAGTGCCAGCAAATGGTCTTCCTTCACAAAGGCTAGTCTGTTCACCTTGTGCTTCAGAGTCGTGCTGCCTGACAGCTGAAGCACATGGCAGCAATCAGCCACCAGAGACTTCACTTGGTACGATTCGACTGTGGCTCCCCAGGCAAGGACCAAGACCCTGCTGCTGGAGCACACAGCAGGAATCAGTGAGTATCCAAGCTTGTCTGGCCTGCTTATGGTGGTGATGATGCGGAGAGGATGCAGCTCTACTATTAGCACAAATGCTTTGGAGAGGAGCAGACCCACCCGCGTGTCCAGCATGCACGCAATCTCAATGCTGAAGATAGGGTGCTGGGGCTTCATCAGAAGGGAGTCCTGCACTGAGTACGACCAGAGTTGCGCCCGTATCTCTACCAGGAGCAAGTTCCCTGACCTGTCTCCTACGAGGAGCTGCTCATAGGAATCGCTCCAGAAGCGGATGGTCAGTACTGAACTCTGGGTGATGCCAGAGACAGTCCTGATGATGCTGCGAGTGGCTACGTTCCAAACAGTGAGGACTCCGCTTTCGAATCCTGCTGCAATGTCTTGTGCAGAGCGGCTGATGTCAACTGCAGTGCAATCTCCTTCGTTATGGTCTGAGAGGAGCAGGAAAGGGTACTTCCCTTCATCTCGAAAGACCACTACCCTGGAAGAAGAGGTTCCTATGGCCAGTAGTGTGGACTGCTAACAGAGGCAAAGGGGCAACCCAAATTTAGCTGACTGTTGTGCACGCATGTCCAGCACTTGGTTACGGTCTTCCTATTCCTCAATAGACAGAGGACACCACTCGAAGTCCTATGATAGGACCATTGGGCTGGGTTGAGGAGGAGGCTCGGAGTCTGAAGAGGAGTCTGAGATGTCAGGTTCAGGTTAGTTGAGAATGTCCTAAATTTCATAGTCGAGGTGATAGAGATCCTAGTCAGAGAAGGAAGAGTCAGGCTCGTGAAGGATGGCCTCCACTTTCTTCCGGAGTCTGTTTTCCATGATTTATCAAATAAGCCAGATCAAAAGGAATCCTCCTGTCAGCATCAGCTGTGAGAAGATGAACACTTGATTCTTTTGCTGGCTTCTGCTGCAGCTACTCAGAGCCTAACTTATCACCAGCTAGCTTAAGTTGGTCAGGTCATTATCGCACCCGTACACTTCCAACTCGTACTTGAAGATACCCCAGGGTTTGGCAGGCCCCTCGTGAAACACCTTGCAGACAGGGGAGACAAACCCTCCTTCCTCCTAGTTGCGAATGGACTGAGTATCAGTCAGTGGAGTCCAAGTGAAGTTGTCAGTGGAAGTGAGAGTAATTTCCGAGAGTGAGTTGATTACTCTAACGGCCATGCTGCTGACTGCGCCACGAGTGACAACGACTAGGGATTTGGTCGGAGAGGGGATTTGTGAGATACGTATGGAGGGGAACATTCCCCTTTCGTTGAGTTTCCAGTGGATGTCGTCATAGAGACAGAGGTGAGAGGAGGGAAGGAACGCTTCTTCCCTCCTGAACAGTCCTTCCGACAGGACCATGGCGGAGGTGCCCAAGATCAAGTGCTCGAGAGTATGTGATGATGGGAGTAGGAATAAAAACAACATAAATTCAATGGGTGGAGATTAGTCTAGTGTGGACACCTGTCCTAGTTTAGCACAGTATCGACAGATCAAATCCATCGGATATGGGGCTTTTGGAAAGGTTTGGTGGGTGGTGTGCAAGCAGGACTCTACAGACTACGCCCTCAAAATCATCTCTAAGGCCAAGGTGCTTTCGAAGAAAAGCGTGCGGTCAGTCATGAACGAGAAAGAAATCCTGTCCCGGCTCTACCACCCGTTTATAATAAACTTGCAGAAGTCTTTTCAGGACCGGGAGAACCTGTACATCGTGATGGACTTGTTGACGGGTGGGGACCTGCGACACCACATCAACATCAAGGCCAAGTTCTCAGAGGAAAGTGTCCAGTTCATCATGGCCTGCATCATCAAAGCAATCGAGTACCTCCACTTCCACAACATCATCCACCGAGACATCAAGCCTGAAAATCTTGTCTTCACCAAAGATGGCTACCTCAAACTCACTGACTTTGGTATTGCCAACTACTGGCAGCCAAAAAACTGCAACTAGAATTCAGGCACTCCCGGCTACATGGCCCCAGAGGTTATCGGCAATCTGAACCACAGCTTTGCTGCAGATTACTTCGCACTGGGGGTGATAGGATACTAACTAGTCATGGGGGAACGACCGTACAAGGGCAGTTCCAGGAAAGAGATCCGGGATGCAATTCTAGCCAAGCAAACGCAGATCGACTTTAAGAGCTAGCCCAAATTCCACATCTCCAACGAGTGCAAGGATTTCATCAATCGCCTCATCCAGCGCAAAACTAACAAGCGATTGGGCTCGGGAGGAGTATTCGAAATTAGGGCGCACCCATTCTTCCGCAAGTTCGACTGGAAGAGCCTTGACTCGGCTGAACTCAGGCCACCTTTCCACCCTCGTCCTAAGCTGGACCTGATGATGCGTCAGGCGCACGAGGTGAAATCGGAGTTGTAGATGGAGAACGAGATGTTACTGCGCAACAAGGAGTTGCAGAAGATGTTCAGAGGTTACGAATTCAACCCTCAGAAGGAAAGGAAGCAAGAGAGTCCCTTTTTTAGCCTTTCACTTGAGAAGGATCCAACTTGCTTTTGAGTTAAAATGAAATTTACTTATGGGTTGGTGGGCAACATAATCATCTACGGACTGTGCTTGGGCAGTCTCGGCTACACCTGCTACATCTTCAAGGAGGTGGACAGCCAGGCCCTGCGAGTAAGCGACTCTCTGGCCCGCGAACTGTTCAGAGAGGACTACCACTAAGAGCAGAAGCAGCCCCAGCCCCTCACTCCTTAACAACGGGTCTTTTTCCGCGACCCCTTTAAAAGATGATTATTCATGATGAAGTTCATAAAGGAAGAAGACAAGTCTGACGTCAGGATCTGCAGAAGAATCAACTGGGTGCACCAATCCTTCAAAGAGGTCTGTTCTGCTGACCCCCACTTGCTCCACAAGGACTCTGCCCTTCGACTGGCTGACTACGCTCGCATACTCCTCGAGGAAGCCGTGGACCTGCGTCTCATTTCCAATGCGCGCACTAACTACCCACTTGAGCTGAACAGCGTCTTGACTGCGCGGCTGCTGATAGATCGACTACTGAGTTCAAGCTACTATCCTCTGGCTGCAGAGTTGTTGGTGCGGGGGATAGCGATTCTAGAGAATAGTCCTGTGCTGAGCAGCCATCGATACCTGGAACTCAGGGTCGTCCTGACCATAAAGCTGTGCAAGCTGTTCATTGCGACTGAGCGGGAACAACTGGCTCGGCTGGCAGTAGGCAGGCTCGAGGGACAGATCAAAGAGATGCGCAAGAAGTCGGACTTCGAATAGGTCTGTGTCTCGCGTAGTCAAGAGCTGCTAAGTATTCTGAGTTTCAAATTGAAGCCTTTCAACGAGAAGGATCTGAAAAGACTGAAGAACACAAGGAGCAAGGAGGACGTCGCTTACTAGATGTATGAGCCCCTGAGCAGGACCTTCTTAGAGAAATCTCCTCTCATTGACTACTTCTCAGAAACCCTCAAGGAACTGTTCGGTGATCTCTCTGAAGATGCTCTGTCCTTCAAGGCTCTCTCTGAGTTTTTGAAGCAGTTGGTGCTTTCATCGAAGGACAGGTTCAGTGCTTATGCCAGGCCTGCTCTGCAGTATCTGGAGGTGAAGATTGAGGAGAGTCTCTATATTGAGGATATCGTTTTCTACTAGTCGAGTCATCCGATCGTGGAAGTGCCTCTCTAGTTTTACGAGTACACCCTTCTAAACTAGGATCTTAACTACCGCCACCTAAAGTAGCAACTGCTGGATCTGCGGTCCAGAACTAGCTTCTACCAGGATAGCTTCGATGTGTTCAAGGATCGGCTCGAGGATATCTCTGCCGCTGAGTTGTCTGAGGTGAGTCACCGATTCGTCTACATGATGCTCAAGCTAGGCAGCAGAATACAGTAAGCCTTCATCCGAGTCGAGTTAAGACTCCTTCCTGAAGCCACCACCAGAACCAGATCGCATAAGGGACTGCTGCTAATCCCAATCCCAATTGACCAGTACAGAGGAGTGCAGGAGTCGACGGGCCTTATTCCTGTGCTCGTTGCAGCCAAGAACTACGACAAGTACGAATCGCGGGGTCTGCTGCAGGATGTGAGGGTGGTGCGGTCCAATTCACAGTTGGTGATGCCCAGACTGGGGTATGAACTCCTCGCACTAGAACTGACACAGACTCCGGTCGGGTCCTATCGGTAACTAAACAATCTGACGTTCTTGTAGGTCAAGTACGAGCGGACTCAGTTCTGCAAGGAGAGAGAGACGAGACTTTCCATCATCATCCAGGAACTGGAATAGACTCGGGGCAAGCAGTTCATTGATACCCAACTCGCTTAGAGGAGGGCTCAACTCGGACTCGACTTCGATCAAGCTCAGTTCCGGAAACTGATAGAGATTCTGGGTGCTGCTCTTGAAGGAGAGGATGGGCAGGCATTCCTCAGCAGGGAGGAGTAATACCTGAAGTACGTCTGCCTGAGCATCTGGAACCGGTACATGCGGAGACAGCTGTTGTTGATGGACAGTGTGGAGGAGCAGTTCAACAACTTCGAGATCTTCGAGTTCGAGTACTAGCAGTTCAAGAGCATCCAGAGTGAGTGTTAGAAGGTGTACCTGCAGGCATGTGTGATTCTGATCCGAGTGTTTGAGAAGGACCCTTCTCGACTCTTTCTCCTCATCTCCTTGCACGGCCATGCAGCCAAGCTGAACCTGTTCAGGAAGAACCACTCCTAGGCTCTCCACCATCTTGCTCGAATCAAAACCCTCCTCCAGCATAAAATAGACACCATCGTGCGGAAGAAGGTAGAGAAGGGCAACATCACTTTACAATCCTTCACAGCCTCTCAGGCACGGGTCATGTCCACCTTCGAAGGGATGCTGGAAACTTCCAAGGCGCGCAGGAGGGACATCCGAAGACTCTGCGGAACCAGGAGCGGCGTCAACAAAGCTAGCAGGCCTCTCTGAGTGAGAATGAGGCTATCCTGGAGGACTTCATCTGCCTGAAGAATGAGAGGGAACTACCGGGGAGAGAAAGGCCTTGGAAGAGGAGAGACACCAGCTGTCTCGCTCGGAGACAGTGCAGTTCTGTTCAGGACTTCTCACTGAGGTGTTAATCCTTTAGTTCAGCATCCGAATCCAGCACCTGAATGAAAAGCCCTCCTAGCTTGTGATGCAGGCTCTCTATCACTCCTACAGGAGGGCCATCATCTGGACAGTCTGCGACCTTCCTGAAAGCCGAGGACATGCCCTGGAGGCCTTGCAGATGAGTGAGAACAGGGAAAACTAACTGACCAAGCGGATGGTCAGCAACTCCATCTTCGTCATCCCTTTCAAGTATCCCTAAGTGAGGCATCTCTACCAGGACAGTGCTGCCTTCAAGGAGTAGGGAAGAAAGCCTATCCTCCTGGCGAGAGGCAGTTCCTGGGTTCAGATGCTTCTCCCTCCCCCTGCCTCCCAAGTCACCTCCATGAGCCTTGCCATGTCTAGCAGTGTGAGTCGCCATCAGACTGCAGTAGGATGCAACTAATTCTACAGCCCTGAAGATCGGGTCTTGGTGTAGGGCCTGGAGCACAGCAGAGTGTATGGGTTTAAGGTGCTCAGCTACAAGGCCAAGGAGTATCAACTGACATCCGAATCTGAGCCTGATTGGGTAGGCTGTCTTCAGCCACTCAGTCTGGTCATCATTCAACAGCACCTACTCAAGGCAGCCTACCTTGCCAACGACAAGGAGTGCTGCAGGAGAATTCTAGATAGCTTGCAGACATCAATTCGGAGTATGAATCCGGAGATGAGCGGAGTGAGATTCAGAGAGCAATACTGCCAGATCTAGCTGTGCTCCCTCGCAATGTCATGCACTCTGGCTGGAGTGATAGTTCACGACCAAGTGCAGGAGGGAGAACCAGGCCTCAAGTAGGAGCTGCTGTTCTGGATGAGGCTAATGAAGAAGCTGTAGTATCACATTCCCTACAGCCTGGAAGAGATCTACTAGTTGCAGAAGAGTGCCATTGCCGAAATGCACCTGCCCTTTAGTGAACGCATCCGCTTTGGGCATGTGCTCCACACCAAGCCTGCCTCCTTCCGGTAGTTTAAGCACTGCTCGAGTACGGTGGTCAATGTCCGACTGTGCATTCAGAAGGGGTAGATCTTCCTGGCTCGAAGAATTGCCTTTGAGAGGCTCCCTTGCAAACTGAAGCTGGCTGGGATTTCGGTGGGGATCGAGGTGAAGGGGAAGCCCAAGAAGATGGCAGACAAGTTCCAAAGGGAGCTGATGGACGAGAGTGAGTTTTTGAGGTGGGCCCTGCGCAGTCTGGGGGACTTCGAAGGGCTGCTGGGAGATTTGCTGGTGAACCACGTGGAGTGCCACTTGCAGAAGATAAAGAAGTTCAACAAGTACATCGACAATTTTGAGGAGGTCTAAAAGATCATAGAAATGCACCAGGAGACCATTGACCTGATCGAGATCCTGAAGGACATCCATTCGGCTTTCCTTAAGGTCAGAAAGAACTACAGTTCTTCCGCAGGCTTCCTTTATAAGACACGCACCATCCTCCGTCGCAATCCTTCTCAAGCCAAGGACATCCTCCAGAGCCTGGACAACCTGCCCTAGATCGTGCGAGTGGGTGACAAAATCCACCGCATGGATTAACTGAGTTCAGGAGTGTCTCAGTCCAGCTAGCAAAAGGAGTATTTCTCACAGTTGCTGCACCATCCCTCTGACATCGACACAGAAATCGAACAGCTGCTACAGATGGTCGGCATTAATCTGATGGCCTCATAACTCCTCGACCTAGAAACTGACCGACTCGCAGTCCTTTCTGAGGCTGCTTACTTCGCCCTTCAAATCGGCGCCTCCGAGACCCTGGTGGGATGCGCCAACAAGCTGCTTCCTTATCTGACCAAGCAGAACAAGCACCTCACTGCCTGCTGCAAAGGAATACTGATGTTCCTGCTTGACAAACAAGCCCTCAGCAGCTCTCTAGTGTCAAGGATGTTGCTGGCCCAGCGGAACTTCCGGATGAGTTTGTACCAGAAGAAGCTTGACTGCGACCAGAAGATAGGGGTGAAGATCGTCGATGACCACCCTCCTCGTATAGGAGTGATAAGGGGACTGGATGAGAAGCTGCTAAGCAAGATCCTGGTTCGGTTGGCCAATTATGTCCTCAGGCAGGAGGAGACTGACAAGCTCAGCCTCAGCGAACTCTTGGATATGGCCCAGAGGAGTTTGGAGTATGCGAAATACCCGGAGGATGAGCTGCTGCTACTCAGGTTGACCGAGCCTATAATGAAGAGGGAGAGAGAGAGGATTCTAACACATCACCAGGCAGAAGGGAGGCGGATGAGTTTTTCCACTCGCAGATAAAGCAGGAGTGAGAACCGGGTTTTGAAAGGACAGCTCGAGAAGATCAAGAGTGAGATAGGCACGGTGAAGGAAAGAGTTGCCAAGTTGGAGTAGACCGATGCTGCTCACAAACTCGATCTGATAGAGCGACTCACCAGAATCCGGGTCCTTTCCGATGATTTCAAACTGAAGTAGCCCGAATTCGAACTCAAGGCCTGCACCCTCTATCCCCACAGCAAATAAGAACATGCTAACCCCTGGCTCTCCCTGATAGAAAAGCTCCTCTCTGCCTAGCACTTGTACCTCAAATATGGCCCTCTCCACTCCAGACCCACCCTGGAATCCATCCAGCAGAGCCTGTCGAGTCCCACTGCCATCCACCAACTCATGCTCCTCATCTTGGTCACAAACAAACTGCTGACCTTGCACTACGAAGGCGATCTCCTCTAGGGCAAACGCCTCCTGTCCTCACTCTTCACAGCCATCCAGTTCTTTATGCAGGCACATGACATAGAGGGACAGTCGACAGTCTCCTTCCTGAACTTCCATTGGCTTGAATTGCTCAATCAAGCCTGGGGCTACGAGGGGCAGTGTCTAAGCAACCACGAAGTCTACTTAGCCTGCGAGTCTTTGGTCTGGAAGCACCTCAGCTCTGTGTCTTCTCTCCATGTCCTGGGACTGACTGGCCTGATGCATGCCTTAGCAAACAGCCACCAAATCTATAGCTTCCGGAGTCATGCGCTGGAGGTGATGACGTTAGGGTCGGTGGGAGACTTGATGGAGGGGTTCGAAGGGCTGTTCACTCTGACTGAGCAAGTAAGCAGCTGGAGAAAAAGCCCCACTCCTCTTCATCTCCACCAGCTGCACACTTACTTCCATAACAACCGACCCAGTCATGAATACCACAACCAGAGAGTCATTGAGCACTCTCTGAACCGTCTGGACCTGTCCGAAAAGCAGACCCACGAACTAGGCCCCTTCTGCTAAGCACTCTTCCAACTAGCCAAAGTCAAGCTGAACATCATCGCACTTCGCACTCTCATCTACGAAAACGAGGAGGCCAATACTCGCCGCTTGTCCTACCTTGCCAAGGCAGAAGAACTGATCCGCAGACTTGAGGCACGCAGCATCATTCTCAAGCACCTTGCCAGGGATCTGTCTTCCTACTTGGAGGCTCCGAGCACAGCCGAGTTCGAGACTCTGAGGGGCAGACTGGTGAAGTTGGGTCTCGAGAAGGTGCTTCCGGAGCCGCAGCTGAGGCCTAGTGTGGATGTGTACAGGAGGGCAGAGCTGCTGCTTGGTGCTGAAAGACATGTGGACAAGCTTGTGGAGTACATCAAAATCCTGAACCTGTAGATTCGGCAGGCCAAGCCCGACGCTGGGTAGTGTATCAGTTACATCCAGTCGCTGAAGTTAGGCAACAGGCAGTTTAAGAAGAAGAAAAGTGCACTCCTAATTAAAAAGAATCTTAGGCTCAGGACGCTCACCAGCTTCCCTGTAACTGGACAGCCCACCACTCAGTAGTGTCTGCGCTCCATCGAGAGTGAGGGCCGACTCTTCTTGCGAGCCATCGAACAGCTCTTGATCAACAACCAGTTCAAGGAAGCTCGCATGTTCATATCCATTGCGAAGGAAAGCATAAAGGAAACACCTCTGGCTGAAGTGCTCAGCAGACTTATGAGGGGGCTGCTCATCCGAGCTGAATTCAGGTAGGTTGTCTACTCCTAGCCTGTCGAAAATTAGCTCTACAACATCTGCCTCTACCTAAAGGAACAGCCCTTGTGGGAGTTCTTGGATTTCCACGTCCTTATTGTCGGCGACTTCGTGGAGCTGCTCGTGCACCGCGCCAGCCAGTTCCAGAAGGCGCACTAACTCACCTCCGGACTGATTGGGATACTCGAGCAGAGACTAAGCAGCCTGGGGTTCAAAGGACAGAGAGTCACTAGACAGGAAGAAGAAATCTGTGAGGAACTCATGCTTGCCTCAGAAGATCAGGCCCTAGTCCTGTGCGTTTCAGAGTATTCTGGCAAGCCCGGCAAGGAGCAGAATTATCTCATGGAGAGTCTCAATGTGCTAAAGAAGAAGACGACTGTGACTCGGCCACCGTTCGAGGTGGAGCCTTTAGTCCAGCTGGAGAGCCGTGGGCAGGGCCATTACCTGATGAAGACGTTCCAGCATACGCTCCCCTTCCTGGGTTACATGCCCAACCTCCTCCACCTGGCCAAGCTAAGATTAAGGGACATTTCTTTCCTCATCTAGCTAAAGTCCAGAGAGGAAGGTGAGTACGAAGAAAAGCTGCTGAAAGAACTAGAGGAGACCTAAGCAATCCTGCGAGGAATCTTCTCGGTCCCGCCCAGTCTCAGCATCCTCCTCCTTCACATGCAGGCCTTGCTCTACAAACAGCTCTTTCTCAAGCGCTGGAACACTGCCAGTGACGGGCTGGCTACTCATCATGAGGAGATTTGCAGGCTGGGGCTGAGATAAGTGTTTCTGGAGGGGAGTGGATGGCTGCTCAAGAACGGCCACAATAAGTGCAAAGAAAGTCTCCACCTACTGAGAGGCGAGTGTTTGCTTTTCGAGCACGGGTTCCATGCTGAGGATGTCTTTTATGAGTTGGCGCATATCTGCCTGCTTTAGTATGAGTTCTGCATGGCCACTTCTGAGGAGGAGGAGAGTACTAGCAGACTGGCTGAGTCCGTCCGGGCCATCGAACTCGTCAGCCAGGCCAAAGAAGCCAGGTACATCCTACAGAACAACTATGTCCTCCTCTAGCCCAACCCCATTGAGCTGTCTCCAGAGCTGGCCAGGATCGTGCTGGTCGAACTGAACTAGCCTCACAGGGAGACTTTTCTGCCTGCCTAAATATTGCTGACCATGAACAAGCTGTGGCGAGAATTGCGGATGTGCACCTTCAGCGGGGAGGTTTTACAAGGAGCGGTCCTGAGACTGCACCGAGCACTCCTGCAAAGGAGCCTCTACTATAAGAGGAACTGCTGCATTATGAACATCGACATCGAATACAAGAAGGATCTAAGAGGAATTGCCAAGGACTCGATCATGCTGATGCTCAACCCCTTCAAGAAAAAATAGGTCAAGGCCCTCTGTCTACTGGGGTTGAGCAACAGGGCAATAGAGTGGACTGAGAGCACGCTTCCTTCTTGCACGATCAACTAGATAGACGCCTCTCTGCGCATGCAGCGTACGAGGCTGATTGCGAACTCATCAGCCAGGAGTAAGGCCCAGGTGCAGCATATGTTTGAAGAGACAATAAGGAGGCTGAAGAGGAGTTTGAGGATGGGGAAAGGGCAAATGAATGTTGGATTGGTGGTGGATGAAGCAGTGCTTTCTCAGCTGATTGGACTACTGAATGAGCAGGCCATCATCCACAACCCCAGCTTAGTCTCTTTCTTCATGCAGTGAATACTCACAACTACATATCATGGTTCATTTCTTCTGACCCTACTTGGGAGCCTCAGGCTTACCTGAGTTGAAGTTGGGGCCTCTTCGTTTGCCCCCTGTATCCACGATGTTCGAGAACCTCCTGTTGAACTTTATCCTCTTCAAGGCCCTGCCTCGCTTGTTACGCTTCTTCTCCTTCTTGGGGATCTTAGGAGTCTGCTTCTTGACCTTGCCGGCCTTAGCCAGGGTCCCGTGCAGCTTTCCCATTATGATTTCAACAAATAATAAATGCCAATCAACGTTGCGATGAACGGGAAGGGGTTGGGGTTGGGGTTGGGGTTGGGGTTGGGGTTGGGGTTGGGGTTGGGGTTGGGGTTGGGGTTGGGGTTGGGTCTTTCAAGGCCTCTTCCAAAACAGGGCCCATTTCAGGGTAGTCAGTGGCAAGAGAAAAGAGGCAAGAGAGTAAGGTCTTCTGCTTGTTGACTTCGATGTCGTAGTTGACTTGCAGAATGTGTGGGTTGGTGATTTCGAGAGGAAGGTTGTTGCTGGTTGCCATCTGGATGCTCTTCTAGACCTGCTTATCTGCACGTTCCTTTTTGGCAGCTTGATCGTTGAGTTCCTTATCCAAGCCCTCCATTTAATTTTCCAGCAGCCTCTTTTTGTTGCCCAGATTCTCCAGCTTGTTCCTGAGCTCAGTCTCTCGACGCAGGTCTTCTTCGAACTCCTTGTCGATCTTTGCGATTTCCTTCCTCTTGCGGTTAAGGTTCTCTACAGCAGCATCGGACTGCTCCTCCAGCTAATTCTTCTTTTCGAGATTCTCCTTTGTGACTCCCTTGTTCATAAGTTTGTTGCGGAGGTTGCGGTTGGCATTCTTCTGATAGGCAACCGTGGTCTCTAAAGAGTTGAGTTCGCGTTCTGCCTTGATTATTTCTGCACCCAGTTCGTTGCCCTTCCTCTGTAGCTCCTCCCTTTCCTGAGCAGCCTTAATCAGGTAGTAAGCCTGCGATTGATGCTAAATCTAGAGATCTCCGCCAGAATGGTTTTTTCTGGACCAAGGACTAGTACTTGATCTGAGGTTCTTGACTCGCTTCTTCCGATCACTCAACTCAACAGCCACTTGTGACGCTCATCCTCAGCTGCCTTCAGCTCTGCTACTAGCACATCCGATGCACCTGGATCTCCTTCTCTCTCTACTCCATGCTCATCTTCAGCTGGTGCTTTTTGTTCTCGAGTGCAGTGACGTTCTTGTTAGCGCCCATGAGCTTGCTCCTGATCTTCTCGATTTCGAGCTTCATGATGTCATGCTGAACGAGCACCTCTTCCTTCTGCTTCGTCACCTTGTTCAGGTCCTGGTTGGTCATGTCGTTCTCCAAGGTGAGTTCCTCGATGGAGCCGGTGAGAGTTTCTTTTTTCTTCTTGTCTCGCTCAAGCTTGACTTCGACTGAGCGTAGGTCCTACTAAAGCTTCTTGATGGACTGCTTGACGGTTTCGAAGTTCTTTAGTTCTTCGGCTTTCCTACGCTTAGCCTCTTCCAAGTCTTTCTCGAGGTCCTTCTTCTCCTCGAGAGTGCGTTCTCCTTTTTTGCGGGCCACTTTGCGCTACATCAGCTGGATTTGGTACTCTGCGTTGTAGAGGAGTTCCTGCTGCCGGTGGAAATCCATGTTCAGCTTGGTGATGTGGGACTGCAGATTCTTGCAGGTAGCCACGTTCGACTGGATTTCCCCATACAGGTCTGCTTCAACCTGCGCAATTTGTACAGCTCCTTGGTCTCTTTCAAAAGGATTTCTTTGTGCTTGGTTATCTATTTCTCTTTCCCTTTCTTCATCTCCAGGTTCAACTGCAGCTGCTTTTGAGCATAGTCGTTCGACTCCTCGAAGTCTTTGGCCAGGTCTTTCTCCTTCACCAGCTTCAGCCGGTTTGATTCGAACTTGGCCTGGGCATTCTGAAGCCGCTGCTTCTTTATCAGCAGGTCCTATTCAAGCAAGGCAATTCGATTCCGCTTTGCTGCCAGGTCCCCAGCAAAGGCGCTGAGCTGATTTTTGAGGATTTCAGCATCGGCCTGTTGGTTGACTAGGTCCTCGAACTCAGCCTTTTTGATCTGGGTTCGGAGCTGGATGATATCCTTTTCTGCGACCTTGTTGAGCTCGTCATTCTTCTTGTTCTCCTGGACCAGCTTGGCCAGCTACTAGGTCTTATCCTTAAGACGATCCTTCTGGTCCTGAGTGTCCAGCTTAATGTCTGCGAACGAATTCCTCATATTCTCTATGTCAGTGTTGCGGCGGGCAATTATCTTAGTCACCTTGTGCCACTGCACGAATAACTCATGTCTCTATTCGTGCTGCTTCTTGAACTATTCAGCAGTCTTATCAATCTCAATCTGCGATGCCTGCGTCTCAGTCACCTCTTTCTCCAGCTCCTTACGATGCTTGGCGTTCAGCACCGTGTACCTCTCAATCTCCAGGTTGAGCTACGATACTTGGTCTCGTCCTGCCGCATGTACTTTTCGAGGGTGCGGTTATCCTCCTCCTTCTGCTTGGCAGCTAGAGACCACTGATCCAGCTCTTCCTGATTCCAGTTCATCTCGAGCTTCTCCTATTCGAACTTCTAGGTGTACTTGAAGATGAGAGCTTGAGCCTCATTGAGCGCTCCTGCAGTTCAGCGGCC
Organism: Lipophrys pholis; assembly: GCF_963383615.2. Taxonomy (NCBI): domain Eukaryota; kingdom Metazoa; phylum Chordata; class Actinopteri; order Blenniiformes; family Blenniidae; genus Lipophrys; species Lipophrys pholis. The sequence goes on along the minus strand of NW_028291872.1, from coordinate 22,328 downwards.
TCCTTCTCAAGCTTCGATGCTCACTCTAGGTGCGACCGATCTGCCTCTTCACTATTTCAGTGAAATGGTTTTATGACTCGGTTTCCTTGTTCTTTTAGTCGATCAGTCCCCTGGTGTGGAGCAGCTCGTGTTCCACGTTGTGGAGGTGTTCGGTGAGAACCTTGATCCGGTCCTCCAGCTAGTCGATTTCCCGGGTGATGAACTTGATGGCCTTCTTCTTGACTTGGACCTGGTGAAAGGAGGACCTTTTGATTGAGCTGCTTGTTAGATTAGTTAGCAAACTCAGGGAACTAGTCGATCTCTTCCTCGTCATCAAAATTGGGAGGATCCATTTATGTAACTGCCGCATTCATCACATCATGGCTTTTGAATGGTAAATGATTGTCTTACGCCATCACCTGCTGTTGACTCAACTCTGTCATAGAGGGGTTGGGGTTGGGGTTGGGGTTGGGGTTGGGGTTGGGGTTGGGGTTGGGGTTGGGGTTGGGGTTGGGGTTGGGGTTGGGGTTGGGAGCCTCTCCTCGTGGCTCCACAGCTCCCAGCCAGTCCACCTCCCACTTCATCAGCCACTCTACCTCCACCTCCCTCTTCGGCAAGTCAAACGACAGCCTCATCATCAGTAGCAGCCCAGGAACTTCAACTGCGGGAAATTGTCCACACAGTCGGTTCAGGACAGGCAGGATGACCAGTTCCTCTCCTGGGAAACTATACTAGTCATTGATGGCGTGTTGAATTTCGGACAATGATTCTTCGATGCCTTCAGTGGTGGAAGCCAGTGCCTCAATGATGGTGCTGGCTTTACCGTGCTACTGGAGCATCAAGAAGCAGACCAGTAAATTGTACCTCATCTACACTAGTAGGGCGAGCTACTATTGTTCCTCTGAATCATCGGGCAATGAAAAGATGCAGTGCTGGAAATGCCTGGCTGCACTGGCATAGTCCTGCTAGTAGAAGTGAGCCACTCCTAAGAAGCATCTGGCTTGCAGGGGGTTGATGAAGTCATCTTGCAGCCAAGAGTTGAGCAGGAAGATGGCCGCTTTCCTATCAAAGAAGAGCAAGAGAATCATGCGTCCTAAATCCCCTCCCTTCTCAAACACACCTTTCCCAAGGGCAATTGACTCCCTCAGCTTGCCCACTTAGTGCTAGTGATGCTATTCCAAGTTCGAGAAAGAGTGCAAAGTCTCTTCTGCTCTGTCGTAGTCTTCATTGCTGATGTGAGTCATGGCCATGAGGAGATGAGCTTGAGGGAGGTCCTAGTTCAGCTACCATATGATTTTCAGCTATGCTATACATTCTTAGAGGCGATTGCACTTGAGTGCTACTGTGGCCTTGAAGAGCAGAGCCTAAATGCAGTCAGGGACAAGGCCCAGCGCAACTCCAAAGTCGGTAATGGCATTCTCAAACTTGCTTACTCTATAGTTTAGCAGTCCACGCTCAATGAAGTAATGGGGAAGATTGTCCTCTGCCTTCTCAATGGCTGATTCAATATCTTCCAAAGCTGCTTTATACTCGCACATGGCATGGCTTATTCTCGCCCGAGTGTACAGGATGTTGTGTCCTGCATCGCTGCAGACCAGCAGAGCCTCATCCAGCACTGCTATTGATTTCTCCAGCCACCTCTTCTCTGTCTCTCCACCTTGCAGCCCCTTCATTGCTAGTACTGTTGCTTATCCGCACAAGGCACTTGAAAAAATATGCGAATTCAAAGCCGACGCCTTCTGGAAGAGATCACCGGCGAGTTAAAGCTCTCCCAATTCTGCACGTCTCATGGCCTAGCAGAAGGCCTTGTTGAATTGAACAGAGACGGAGGAATGGGGTTTCCTGCAGTACAGTTCTAATGCTTCTTAATAGTGTTTGAGCTGCATCGTGACGTAGGCCTAAAATGATGGGATCAAATCGCAAACTAGCCTTGCAGGTTAAACTTTCAGGATGGCTTGAAAGGTATCTTTTGACAATTCGAACTTGCGTTTCATGGCAAGAGTAACGGCCTCCACGAAGAGGGCATAGGCCTAGGGTAAGGATGTGTGATTGGTGATGAAATGCTGAGCACTATAGAAATCTTTTTGGAGGATGAGAATGCTGACGAGTTGTTAGTTGGCGATTGCTTGTTGTTTGGGCTAGGTCCTTTCGTCTTAGAGCACATCCTCCAGCAATTCCTTTGCCTGCTCTAATTCGCCGTCCACAAACAGGACTAGAGAATAATACAGTTTAGCGACAGGAAAGAATCGCTAGTCTACACTCAGAAGTGTATAGAACTACCTAGTCAGGGATATGTCACCGCTCAGCCCTGCACACTCCAAACCCTTTAGAACAATCATCCTATCCTTATTCCCACTCTTATGCATTCTTCGATAGCAATCCCCTGCTGCCCCGTACTTAGACTGCTTCCTGAACACTTCTGCCTTGCCTTCCCAAGCCTTCATATTGTCCGAGTCTAGCTCGATGAGAAGATCGAAACATTTCCCTGATTGTTATAGCCTCCCAATGTTGAAAAGGACTTGTCCCTTCAGCAGAATGCCGTCTTTGTTGCCTGGATGGAGCTGAAGCATCCTCTCAATCACTTTCAGTGCGGCATCGTCCTGTCCTTGCTTCTTTAGGGAAATTGCCAGTAATGAATGATATGAAGCCTTACAGAGTGGATTCTTTTCAACTAGGGTCTGTAGATGAAAGGACGCCTATTAGTATCGATGGTCTTCTAAGAGTGCCATGGCGAGGTAGGGCAAGCTTGAAAGGCTGGTGGGGGCAAGCTGTAAGCATTTGGAATAGCAGCGAATGGCCTTGCTGGTCTAGTGATGGCGGAAATGTTTCTTTCCCTTTTAAAGAAGCTAATCTGCCTATGAAAATGGCTTATGCTTTGAGAGGCTCAAGGATGGACATGGGCATTTTTTATCCATGGCAAAGATAAGCTTTGAACCCTTTTTCTTGCTGGTGGGGAAAATAAAGTTTTTGAGTGCGGTAGCGGTTTGGGAGGTTTGAGGATAATTTTTGGCTAGAAGAGCTGAGATGATGAGGGACTGTTTGTTATCTGTATTGGTTATCATGAAGAGTACACTTCCAGTTGATGAGTACGTATAAATTGAGTGATAGGTGCTCGTAATTAATGGGTGAGCATAACTATCAAACAATAAATTGGAACTTAAATAATGGATATTTGGCATTCAATCATTGAACGTTCTTCTCAAGCTATTCTGTCCAGAACTTTAGATTCTCCTTCAGCATGTTCAGCAACGCACTGGCATCGTTGAAAAATTACTTATCCCTCTCATCCAGTCCAGCTGACCCCTCATCAAATGATTTCTTAGCCACCTGACATGCACTCACTGTATCTCGTAGCACTCCGTCAAGGAAAGTCGAAAAGGCCAGAGCTAGGCCCAGCCTCACAGGATGAGTCGGCTTCAGCTTGGCCTCAGCCTTATGGTGTGCGTTTTCGAAGCACTCGTGGGCCTTGTTTGCATACTTCTTCTTCTATTCTCCTGAAAGTACATCATAGAGGAACTTGTAGGTATCACCTTTAAGTTTGAGCTGAGTAATCTCAGCCTCTGAGGAGGTGGGCGAGCCAAAGAACTTGTCGATGATGTCCAAGCATTTAATGGATGATTCCTTTATCTCCTTGAAGCATCGATCCCTGAACTCCTTAAGGGGGGTGATGTCTTGTTTCCGTTCCTTCTCCTCGAATTTTTCAATTTCATTACAGTCCCGAATGTTCATTTTCCTTTCTGAGCAGTAGGACTTGTAGGCGGCAGCAAAGATCTGTCGTTAATCGTTGTTGAAGTGGGTCCTTTGTTAAGTGAATCGAAGGACTGTATCCCAGCACTGGTCGGTTCTGGTAAGAAAGGCACTTCCTGCACTTGTCATAGACGCGTGCCATGAAGAGGTGGTTCTGCTTGGACATGAAATTCAAATTAAACTACCAAACGATCAGTTTAAATGAAATCCAACAGAATATTCTTCTTTTTAAATATCTAGTTTAATTGGTAGCACCAAATATTCATCCTTTGCCTTACACATCAATGTGGGGTTGGCCCAAGCTTGGTAGAAAAAGGCTGCTTAACATTGGAATAATCAACCAGATACCTATACACAATATATCATGAATTAGAATCTTTAACAAAGTCCTTGCAATAAGTTTTAGGAGAGGGTGGATAAGCTTGATCGAAAGCTCCACGACGAAGACGCACAGGAAAAGAAAAAGTTCAACCACTTCCGCAACGAACTTGCTCAACTCCAGCAGAAACTCAAGTAGGAGAAAGAGACCATTCTCCTCATGGAAAACTACACGGCTGAGGACCTCGCCTAGTTTTAGACAAACATCCTCGCAGCGATCGGCAAAGAAAAAACTGCCCTCAAGAATGAGTAGCTGGCAGCATTAAAGAAATCCGAGTAAGAACTGTCAAGGTTCGTGCAGAATAGACAGAAGGCATGTCTCGTGACTGAAGGAGTTTCTGTTGAGACTCGTAACAAGGCCTTAAGGAAGGATCTGCACAAACTAGAAAAGCAATTGATTGTTTAACGGACAAACCGATAATAGAACCAAAGTAACTTAATCAAGCTGGTCACTAGCGAAATAGTGCGCATTGGTGAGGAGTTTGACTACCAACGCAAAGAAAGGAGGGAATTGCAAGGGAGCTATAGACAGCGGATATAATAGCTGGGGATTAAGTTTTCAAAGGCGCTTTAGAAGTAAAAGAAGGAGCGGCAGTAAGCAGAATAGACGATCTTTAGCCTCGTTGAAAAGACCTGTCAAAGATTCTAGAGCAACATCAAGCGCAAGATTTGGTGATTTAAGATCGAGATAAAGAAATTATCAATCATATACCAAGAAGCTTCTCCTTATCTGCTTCTCAAACAACCTTGCTCACATTAATCATAAGTGATAACAATTCAAAGGAGTGAGCTGTGGGAACTGTACAGATTCCGACTCTTAGCCAGGTACTAGTACCCTCTATCCAAGCACATCCCCAAGCACCTCTTCTCATCCACATTTATGTCCACGTCGTAGTCCTTCAGACAGCTCCTCACGCACAGGTCAGAGTACTGAGCATGCAGGATGCTCTAGAGCTCCTTGGTAGAGGCCTTGCTGTTCTTGAAGATGCTATCCATTATTAATTGCAATTTATGATCATTTTTCAGGACATAGGGTGCTTGAGGGAGATCCAAAACTTGGGCTCGGACTAGAGGCTAGATGAGAAATGCATTTGTTATGATTAGTCCTGTCCATCTCATTTGGTTAGGAAGGGCTAGAAGTTGGTAGGTGAGTGAAGGTTGGACTAGGTATTGCCCCTCTTCCAAAGATTTATTCTTCAGGGTTCTCGACTTAATGACTCTACTGCTTTTGAAAATGCCAGTATCTTTGATGCTGCACCTATTGCGGCTTGACATCGGACTATTATTTCTGCCTGAATTATTTAGTAATAGATTTTTCCTTTAGAGTTTTGATCTTCAAAGCTCGTAGCTAATTCTCAATCACCTTCGAATTAACCTCTTATTTAAATCCCTTCCTAGGCTCAGAACTGCCTTAGTGCTTTTTGATGCCGCACTTGAGCATGGTAATTATTCGACCGAGTTCGTCGTTCTCTCTCTTCAGTGCTTACATCTCGCACTCATCGCTGGCAGAAACTACAGCCGATGGGGGTTGTCTCTGCTTGCCGATATGGTAGGCTTGCTAACTGAGCCTCCCAATCTTTTCAGAAAGGTTTTTAATTTCATAGCCCTGCTCGTTCATCTTCGTCTGCTGATGGGACAACTGATCATTGACTTTGTCCAAATGTAGGCCCATGATCCGCTACGTCTAGGTGTTTGACTGCCTAAGCCTGCCAATTTCGAGCACAGGAGAGAACTACGACTTCAGTTGGACTTTGGGTGGGTGTTATAGTTGCTTGCCACGCTCTATTCCTAGTTCGTGGTTATGCTACTTCTGGTGTCTGTGCTGCCTGTATTCTCTATATGGCTTGTGCTAGTGCTATCTATGCTACCTCTGTTACTGCCTATGCTACCTATGCCTATGTTACTGTTACCTGTATTAACTGCTTTAATGAAATGGTTTGGGCTAGAGATCAGGAGTATCATCGATTCGGATGGGGTCATTGTAGCTGGGTGAGTGAGTGTGTGGCTGGCCATTGATATCTCTCTCTCTGTCGAAAAGCCTTGCTGTGTCGAGAGTGGGCCTGAACGTGGGCTGGTACCGCTTGATATCAGTTGCCAATGAGTTACTGTTGTAGCACATGGTCTTTTATTGTAATTAAATTAGTCTGTATGTTTTTATCGCATTTAATTAAATAAATTGGCAATCGATCTTTTATTAACTGATATTTTTTTACAGTAAGCTTTGCCAATATTACATTTGGTACAATACAGCAGATTCGATCAATGTAGTATTACCCACATCATACAGTCCATACAATTATTATTTAATACCTACTATGAATATACGGATATGGTGGATGGACACTAAAACAGGATATGTAAATAATGATTGTTGAATTAAATAAAATAACATAAAAGGATGAAAGCATTGTATTTTAAGACTGTTTAATGTTAAAGCTCCTTGTTACATTATTCCTTGCTGGTTTGTCAACATAGTTTCATAATCCTGTACTAAATATGAGGTGTGCCTATGCTTCAACCAAGCTATCATTTACTTTAATATCCTATCATTATTTATTTTTATTTATGAGCAGCAAATTCGCGGTTCGTAAATCCTTCCTCCCCAAGGAAAAGAAAGCGATCTCTTTTTCCTATGCCAGAATTATCCTCTTTCGCCCTGTCACTCTGCAGACCTTTGTTGTTCGGCTCAATAAGGCCATCTAGCAACGACTGGTAGAAGAAAAAACCACCATCTACAAACTCATCCAGACAGAGGCCTAAGGCAGACTGCACCTCTCCTAGCCTGAATGGCAGTCGTTTCTGTCAAGACTAGGGATTAAAGAATCATGCTAGGCTGATCTGATGTTCTGGCTCTACCACAATCGACTAACACGGCGGATCAGCTACATCTCAATCGACAGGATTGTGGATTTAGGCAAGACAGTCCTTGGCTTCAACCTGCATATGTTTTAGCAAATCTACTATCGCAAGCCAGAACTGGTCCGCTAAAATCTTTTGGAAAGCCTCGAAAGGTACGATTCAGAGTCCGGTAAAGGACTGCTACCCCTACGAGAGTTCAAGCTAGCCCTGGATTAAAACCAACTCTGCATCACAGAAAAGTAGATCAGAGATCTGCTCTCGATAAAGGTTCTGGTACGCATCGAGGATATCAACTACGTCAAGTACAGAGAGTATGTGGAGCTGGCGTTTGCCCCTAGTCCTGTGCAGATTGGGGCCATAGACCAGGCTGCAAGAGTGGTCACTCGCCTGTTCAAGAAGTACCACAAGCTGTTGAAGCTAATGCGTACTGATGAAAAGACTAAGATGCAGAGGATCAGACTGGCGGATAAAAAAGAGCAGACTGAGGATGTATCGATGACTCTGCGCAGGTACACGGATAAGCTAGTCAAGTCAAAGGAGAGTCATTAACTCAAAATGAAGCAGAATCGCAAAAAAATATCTGACAAGGTGGTGACTAATCTCATCAAGGATATGGTCTTTAAAGCATTCGAGTATGGGGAGAGTCTACTTATGCAGAAGTAGGCCAGCAGTGGGCAGGAAGTCCGTCCCTACCTAAAAAATTACTTAGCAGCCTGGAAAGACTTCGACTTGAAGGTGGGATCGGTTCTGCCCAGAGTGTTTGTGATAAGTGATTTAGGGAGAGTGTTACTGCTGACAGACGAGTTCGTGTTGCTTCAGGTGGATGTCAATCGCAAGCAAGAGATGAACGAGGTCTGTTTATTATACAAAACCCCTTTCAAGAAGAAAAAAGCTATTGATTTTTATTTCGACCGTGGACGGAACAGAATCTTCGTCCTGTCAAACAACTGGTCACTGTACGTGTGGGACATCACGCAGCCTGGATCAGTGCCACTCTCGGTCATTAGACTACCCGATTCTAAGCATGTAGAAACCATGCTGTAGCGATCCTACAGGAACAATTTTAATGGAGTATACCCCATTTTGCTGACCGGGTCAGAGACTAGTAACAAGTACGTATTGGTAAATGCAACCTGCATCAATAAGGCTTTCTATGTGGTGGATTCAAGCACTATGAGCCTAGCAATGTCGATACTGGTCAACACTGATGACTTCAAAATGACCAACTCCATGATGGAATCTCTGAGATACCTGCTGCCTCAGATCAAAGAGCTGTTCATCAACAACATCAGTTTTGAAAAGTTCTTAGGCCATCTGGCCAATGAAATGTAGAAGAAGGACGGAGAATCTTCAGTGCAATCCTTCATCTTCGTCAAAGCCCTGCAGAACAATTTTTAGCCCATCCTGCGCAAATCCATGAAGAACAAGCCGCTCTCGTTTTTTAAAAGCCTGTGGAAGGAACTCGTGGCGTTCCTTGATCAGAACGATGATGGCACCATCAGCGAAAATTAGTATCAGTACATCTTCACCCTTAACAACTTTGTCAACACCAATTAAACTGAGGAGGCTACGGCTTACCTGCTAGGCGTCACTCCCCCTACACTGGCTTTGCTGCAGAAGGCAAACCCTACCATCGCACAGATGCAGAGTGCTGAGGATGCTGACTTCTTTGGAAAGGTGGACTTCGTGCTTTTAGAGAAGTTGCTGAAATAGGCCAAGGTTGAGTATTCTGACCATGAGATGGCTGAATTGAAGAAATTCTTCTACAGCAGTGCTGATGATAGTTTGGAGTCGCTCTGGAAATTGTGCTGTCATGCTATAAACGGAGAGGTAACAAGGAATTCTGCCTGGCTTAGCTCCAGGAAAAATCTCATGCTCTGCTTGAAAAAATGCTTTTAGTCAGGTGTCAATGTGGATGATCTCCTGCAGGAGTATGACAAACGACGAGAGGGCTAGGTGCCTAATGGCTAATTTCGCTAGCTGTTACAGACTCTGCCAATCGGACTAACCAGCTAGAAGTGGATTATCACATGAGCAACAACGTTGAGTACACCAACCGTGGGTGGGTGAACTACCGGGCTATTACCTCATAGTTGTCATACAACCTCATGATGCTGCGCTACAACAAGTATAGAGAAGAATCGTACAATGAGCTAGACTTCATTTAGGGCAGAGAAAGCGTCTCAATAAGGATTTCCGCAAGGCAGTTATCGAGCAGATGATAATGATCGAGGATCTGCAGCTGCTGATCTACACCACAGTGTTTCCTATAACCTCGATGTATGGGTAGCGAGGCCTATAGATTCCTCGAATCGCTTCCACCAAATTGAGAAGACCACCAAACTGGTGTTCAAGCTGATGGGGATGAAGTCAAGTCTGCCACCCATCCTGCACTACAATGCAGAGTCAGGATACCTTTTGACAGGGGACAAGTTCAACTCCAATGAAGACGATCGGGTGGCCAACATCTACATCTATACAATTCACTCTGACAGTATTTAGTCGATAAGCAACCCTTAAGTTCGATACCCTTTGAAGATCATCGAAGGTGCGCATTCAGACTCTATTCTGGATATAAGCTATCTGTCTTTCAGCCAGCAGCTGGTTTCAACTGGCTCGGATCACTGCTTGAATTTGTGGAATCCAGTGGGCCAGCCTGTCAAGCTACTCGACAAGTAGAATCAGTTGCGCATCAAGCCTGGGTACTATACAAATTCGAATAAACTGAGCACTGAGAAAGAGATCTCTTTCACTCTGATCAATTCGTTTAGAATAAAGTCGGTGGCTTATCGTTTAGCACCTCTCGTCATGGTGTTCGACACCTACACGCTGACTCAGATGGTTTATAAGGAGTTGTTCAATAAGCCTTTGGAGCGACAAAACCAGACCTTTGTGGTGTAGAGTCTGATGGTGCTGCACTGGGAGACATCAGGAGGAGATTCTCTAATGCGGAAATCACTACTGAAAAGCTTTTCCTTCGAGAATATGCAGATCGAGATTCCAACAAACAAGTTTGAAGAAAAAATCCCCTAAGAAATCTAGAGGCAGCTCAAGAATTCGGTTATGAACGCAAGTGCAGGAAATTCGCTAACTACCAGTCCTACATCTCACTGAACCTGGAAATGCTTACTTCTAAGATCCGGCTGCAGGAACAGGAGGAAGCCAACTTACTATCCGTGCTCAAAGAATTCGTCATCTGTAGGGGCACTCAAACAGCCTTTTCTAGTGACACTCTCTAACAAATCCTCCGTCTGCTGCCCTAAATCAAATACAGCTCTTCTTCTGACTTGATCTATGCAAAGCCCCTTTACGTGCTGCTCAGTAAGTTGAATTTTCTAAGTCCGCTCAGCATGTCAAGCAATTGCTTTCTGAACGCAGCAGAGGCGGTGAATGAAAACAAGGCCAAGACTAGGTTCGCTACAGGTCTGGAATCAGGGACTTTTATCACCCAGTTGGGAAAGTTGATTGCTCAGGGGCTGGACATCAAGGCTCTGTTCCTCTCTTACATGCATATAAAAATCGGTGAAGATGCTTATGGAGAGGAGAGCGTGTCGGTTAGCCGGATGGGGTTCAAAAAGCTGTTATAGAAGGTGAAGATCAACACAAATGAAGGGGAACTGTCTGTGTGGATAAGGTATTTGATCCTTTGGAACGCAACGAGATTCAGCACAACGTGGTCCAGAACTACTTCGTCAACTAAATCCTCAACTTCAAAATCAAGGAATACTTCAAATCTGCAGAGATCATCTACAAGATTGTCAGCCAAAAGAAGGGACCTGAGCGTATGCAACTTGCTATCGAAATAATGAGGGCTGATGCATACGCCACTGGATATCTTGACAAGCAAACCTTTCTTCAAGCCTTCCAAAACACCAGATTCTAGTTCTGTTCGGACAGTGTGAACTACGTGTTTGACAGCTATAGTGAAGAGCTCTATGATGAGCGGCAACTCAACATCCATCAGATCTTCCACAGACTCTTCACCTCGGGAGAGAATCAACAGCTGATTCTTTATCAATACCTCATATCCCATCTGAAGGCTATCCTCTACTTCAGAGGATTACCGGAGATTGAATATGAAATATCTGCTAGAGAATTCAAGACTCGATTGATGGAGCTGATGCCCAAGTTGGAATCTGCTCGAGCTAACAGCCTCTCCAAATTTTTGACCAATAGAAGAGGAAGGATAGACACAGAGCTACTCAACAATATGTTCTTGCGATGTAGGGTGGAGGATTGGCTTCTAGCTCTGAAGTACCACAAGAGCATAAGCAAGTAGGTGTCTAAATTCTTTTAGGATTAAAACATTCGAGAGCTGATTAACTAATATTACAGTGATCTACTGCCTGCTTCAGTCCTAAGCAAGTATTAATTTTCTGTTGAGGTGAACATCTTGTCTAAAACTAGTTTGGGGGCTGGAGGGGGACTACTCTTGCTCAGATAAATGATTTCTTTGTACCGAAAGACAGTCGGGAAAAACTCACCATGAATATTCTAGTTTCGGAACTCAGTCAGGACCACATTCAATCTCTCAACAACTTTGCAGAGGGCTGGCAGGAACTCTAGCCCACCATGCTGCTGTCCTATCTGAGATGGGTTCATGAGTACGGAATGTCCTTCCTTGTAGAGGCCATGCGATAACTAAGTAATTCCAACTCGGTGTATGAGCCGGCTGAGTCTAACTCCTTCGATTTGTTAAAGACTGAGGAGAACGAAGATCCAAACATGCTCTTCAGCCAGATTGTGGAAGGTCTGAGGATAAAAGGTTTGGAGTCAGTTGAACAATGGATGCAGGCATGCGATAGAAAAGAAGATCTCAAGCTGAAAATGTCTACTTTTGAAATCATGCTTATCTACATTGAGTGCCATTTCTCGAAGAAGGAACTTAGTGATTTTTCAAGACATCTGACGGTTGACTAATTCAATACTATTGAGTTTCCCAAACTCAAATATATGATAGGACTAGCAATGCAGTTGCTTTCCATCAGCTATCAAGAAAAGGTGTGGGATTCAGCTGCAAACCATTTTCCTAACTTACCAATCTCAGACCTTAGATCCGTGCATACAGAGTTCAAGGCAGTTCTCCAGTCAAAGAACCCTGTCCTGTGGCCCATTTGCAACTGCCAAACTTTTGCTGCAATACTAATAGAGATATTTCCAAGTTTGGGTTTAAGGACAGTGAATAATGTGGCCGTGTTTTGTGCTGCAGGATCTGCAGTGAATGTGAAGAGAAGCGAGGAGTTGTTCTAGGCCTACAGCAGCAGCGAGACTATTGATTCCGGCACAAGAATGAACTTTTTGTACTACGAAAACACTCTGGAGAGGTTGAAAAATAAAAAAAAGAACTTCAGGAGGGAGAGCAGGGACAAGTTACTAGGAGAAAAGTTCAAGCAATCCGTGCAGCAAGCCCTATCAAATAAGCGTTACAACTTCTGGATTCCAGCCCTGGAGTTCAATCAAACTGAGAAGGGGTACATCACCATGAACCAGTTCAAAAAATTAATCAGCCAGCTGACATTGCAATCAGCCTGCAGTAAAACTGAGTTTGTATACCATGTTCGAAGAAGAAGGCGAAATGGTATCTCTAGACAAAACGTGCTCATTTCTTACCGGTAAAGATTTCTTCTAGCGAGACGCCCTCATAGTGCGCAAGTTTTTGTATGAGAGTATCAGCATTGGGTATAATCTGACCACCCTCTTCCTCAACCTAGACAAAGGGCAAAACGGGATCATTGGTGAGAAGGAGATCCATGATGCTGGGAAACTCTTTAAACTAAGTCACTACTAAACAGACATTTTGGTTGGTCTGTTGGATGTAAAAGGCAGTCTGATTGAACAAGAGGATTTCGTAAAGAAACTACAGGATCTGCGTCGGAAGTTTGAGGTAGACCCTGTGCAATAGTTCAAAAATGTCTTCCTCATGAAGGTTAAGAAATACGTGGAGCAGAAAGGAAGGGACCTGCTTGAATGCTTTCTGGAAATTGACATCGAGAATCTGGGAACGATCACAGTAGAAGGTATCAAGAAGGCCCTCTCTATCTTCGGAATTAGCAACATCCGTAACTTGCACATTGACACAATTCTGTCATTCGTCGAGGAACAACTAGATGGTCCTACCACTCAGCTAAGATACCAATACGGACTTATTTGTGAGCTTATCTCAGCAGAAATGATAAAGTTGGATGTCAGGCAACCCAGAATTCAGGCATGCATTGAAGAAATCCATGAGTTCATGTTCTAAAACAAATTGTCCTTATTCGAGTGCTATCATATGTTCAGCAAGCAGAATGGATTTAAACTGGGGCTTAACCAGCTCAACATAGGACTCAAGGATAAATCTCCATGGCTGTTTCGTGAGAGGGAAGTCTGTTTCTTGGCCTTCGTTAAGATTTTCGGGAGAGATTTGATGACAGAATTTGAGGACTCTGAAGAATTGTTACGCAAGTTTGCAGGCCACATACAGAAACTGTCTGACTACGAACATGTCTTTCGTAAATTCGACAAGAGTAACCGAGGAGCCATCACACTGTCCTAGTTCAAAAACAAGTGCAGACAGTATGGTTTCAAGTTCAAGTCTGAAGAACTAGAATATATTTTCAAGCAATTTCTTAATGAACGGGTAAAAAAGGGACAATCTGACTCAAGACCCGAGGATCAAGATGTTAAGGCTTTTTCCTATCAGCAATTCACCAGCGTGCTTCAAAGATTTCGTTCATTAGAGACCTCCTTCATAAGCAAGCTGAAGCTGAAGCAGGTCCTTCATACTGTGGATATGGGGACATTGTTTTTAAAGTATAATGAGGGTAAATAAAATCAGTGCATAGGAAAAACCAAAATTACCTCTCTCCTCCTTAAGACGATCTTGGGTCCCTACCTAAAGGAGCAAACGATCTGCTAGATAATTAATTGCTTTCAGCATCGAAGCATCAATTCCTTCAAGTTGGACAGACTGTGTGAGTAGATACCTGACATTCCCGAATGGGTGTACAGGGGTACGAGCGCTTCGAAGATGAACTTCAAAAGCTTTTGCACTTGGCTGGACTAAGACTAGTTGAAATATTCAAAACCTGATAAAATAAAGATATGGGCATCTTTGGCCAAGGGAGGTGACTCCATCTCTGGTAAAGAAATCAATGAAAGATTGGAGGAGTTTAAATCTCAGCAGTTTGACTTCTCAGGCCTGCAGAATTATAATTTTATTTCAGCAAGATCAAGGAAGCACTTGTTAATCGAAATATCAACCAAATATTGAAGAAACTCAAAATATCTGATCGAGACGTGCTCACACTACCCCTCCTTGACTCCTTTCTGTCTAGTATAAGTGTCATTCTCAGGACCAACGACATCCAAATAATCCTCGATCACATAGGTAAGCAGAAGAAAGAGTCTCAGGAATCAGCCTTGCAGATTCAAGACATGCTCTTGTTCTTTATCAGATAAGGTATATACCAACCAGCAGACTTCAATAACTCGATCCCTCCATCATGCGTTAGCATTCTCGAGCACCTGACTTATAAATTTGACTTCTGGAATTGACTATCCAAGAAGCTTTCCAGTTCTTCTTAAAAGGGGGAGAGCGTCAGCCAAGAAGAAGAATTTCATGCTATTGTTGCAGTGTTTTGGGCTAAAACTTTCAAGGGATGACATCTTACAGACATATTATTATTTCGACCCCATAAACTATGGCTGGGTGTCACAAGAAAGCTTCGTGCAGAAGATTGAGATTGTCTCCCGCAGTTCTGGACAAGAAGAGGAAGATATTTCTCCTGATAGCCAGGACGAAAAGAAAAAGATGGCTAAATTCTTCCGCATCATCTATTACACTCTTAAAGCCAAGAACTATAACAAGAAAAGGTTCAGGGAAATGATCGATCTGCACAACAACGGGTTCATCAATCGACAGGAACTATACCGCCTCCTCCATCAAGCAGAGATCAAATTAACCCCTTCTGCTATCCTTCGAATCCTCGATACCATTGACTCATAGCACCTTGGCCTAATCCGAGTTAGTCGACTCATCAGTGCTATCTGGGAGTATTCTCTAGAGAGTGAAGGAGAAGTGCAAGAAAGTCGCATCCTAGAAATCTTCAAGCAAGTGGCTAATCCAGACAAAGTATAGGTATAAAAATTACTTACCTTACTTGTAAATAATGAAGTCTCTATATAGGCTCGCTTTTAGAGTTCACTTACAAGCTATCATGCTGCACGTCGTATAGGTATTCTCTCCTCCAAATTCTTTCGGATTTTGAAAAAGACTGGTATAGCATTGTAAGAACCTGAAGTTGAGGCATTAAAGGACGAGCTGATGGTAAGGCTGAACAAGGACTATCTAGATTTGGAGCGTATCTACGAGTTGATCCAAGAACAGGTAAAGGTAAACAGAGTATCAAATCGAATCGACATCCAGAAGCAGGAACAGGAAAAGCAAGCAACGATGCTAGCCTTTTTCTAAGAAATAAGGTAGCACTCACTGACCCCTGACGAACTCTTTCGAATTATAAAGCGGAAAAATTAAATATTTGTGGTTCAAGAGTAGCTGTAAAAGCATATTGAAGAGAACCTTGAGATAGATCAAGCGGGATTTTGGTGGCAGGATAGTTCTTCTTGGTGAGCAGCAAATTGACTCAGGAACGTTTCTACAATTAATTCTTTAGCCTGTATAAGTTTTACCTAAAGGAAGTGTACATAGAGGCATTGATTTCGAGATTGGTTTTCATGTCCATTTACAAGACACGCATTCTACTCTCCATCTTTAAGAGCCTGAAGGATTATTGCGGCAATTTCTAAAATTGTTGGCGCTTCTTCCTGAAACAGAGACAGGCTACCGACTCTCCTGAATAAACGATTTGCAAGGAAGATTTCTCTCGTGCACTGATCATCATGGGATATTCTTGCTCCAGGCTGTAAATTAAATACATGTACAAGTTCTTAGATGAGAACGATGATGACTCGTTGAGCTACTACTAGTGGAACGATTTCTGGATGGCCTGTGAATTGAGTCTGGCTTATTCTGGTGGACTATTGACTTAGCAACTCTCATGCAAGAACAACCTCATTGAGGCAGATATCATCTCCACTATAGGTAACTACATCAGGAAGAAAGATGTTGATGTCATCGAGCTTTTCTAAACACTTGATTTCAAACGAACTGGAGCACTTGAGAAAAAAGAGTTTCAAAAATACCTAAAAGGACTTAGTATCTACCTGGATGGTTAAGCAAACATCGAGAAGTTAATGGCCATCATCGATCCTAAGGGAGGGTCAAGACAAGTAGGGTTCATCGCCTTCTTGAGCAAAATAGCTAAATACAAGCCATTCTTGTTCTCCAGTGAGCAAAAATCTGAGGCTGAACTTTATCTCTATGATTCAGCCATCATCTCCTATGCTTTCAGACTCAAGGAGATCAAGCATTCCCCTGAGAATTTCAGAGAATACTTTTATGAATATGACATGGATCAAGACGGGAACATGTAAATCTCATAGCTGGCCCATGCTCTCAGAAACCTTGCTCAGCCAAGTGATCGCAAGCAGGTACAAAAAGTCACCCATCTGCTTAAAAAGAGAATATGTCCCTATCAGGATCGTGCCAAAATTTAAGAAATCAGCGAATTCTTTGAACGTGTCCTTAATAATTCGGAACTTCTGATCAGCCAGAATAAAATCTGTCCGGAGAAGGATCTACTTTTCTCCAGTCATGATCTACCAGTGATACTTTAGGAGCTGGATTGTATAGGCCGGCTGCAAAGTATGATTTACACCCTACCGAACGACGTGTCGAACACCTAAATTGAGGCTTATGACTTCCGTTTGAACTGCAGGAGTTTCCGGCTGTTTTCTTTGCAAAAGACAAGCCAGAAGATATTATCATAATTACAATTCATCAATAAAAAGATGAGCCACCTTAAGGAAAGTATCAGAAAACAAGCTATCAAGTACATACTTAGTGAGGTCTCTCTGAAACTCATCGAGACGAAATATATCGCTCGGCCTGTTCTTGGGTCAGTGGTCTTTACTGAAGAAGAATCGGCTGTGATTTTGCGCACTCTCAACTTGAACAAGTTCCCTACCCTTTAAAATAAACTTTCTGGACTTAATTTCTTTGAGCATGAGGACAAAATAGCGAGTGTGCGTATCAGCAAAGGCATATTATTCTCCATTCCTAAGGGCATCGCCTCGATACAGAGCCAGTACGGGCTTATCTTCTAGCGACATCTCGCCAACTCATTAAAATTGCAACTGCACATGTAGTCCGTTACTTGCTTCTACCCAATTATGGTGAATTCATCAGAGATGGAATTATCCTATCTCCTGTCTTATGAAAAGCCTAATTAGCAAGAGATGGGCTAGCTTCAATACCGCGCCAAAAGCTAGGTATCGCGCAAGATGACGACTCACAAAAGCATGAAATCAGAGCCATCAGATGACACCCAGCCTGCCAAACGCTTTTTCAAGCAGTTCAGACAGGTTCGGCAGCTCTATCAGAATATCGACGGCATGCTGCGTATTGTCAACTTGGTGAAGAGCAAGCTAGTACCAGAAATTGTTTGTTTATTGGGAAACAACCTGCTGCAAATTATCCATTAGTGTCACTGTCATGGAGTGGTTGGATTAATGCATCGGGATAACCTGCTGATAAATAACTTAGGCAGGTTCAAGATCCAATCGTTCGTACCTCATTGCCAGCTGGACGAAGAGGGTCTGCTATCAGAAGGGATAGAGCTATACCTGACGAACTACTACAACTGCCTGCATGGTGATCTTTTTCAGACGATGGTTTACAATATGTCAGTTTAGCATGAGAAAAGCCCATATATAGCTCCTGAATTGAGACTGAAGAAGGGAGCGGCCAATGCCAGTGTTTATCAAGATATTTGGGCATTCGGAATGCACCTCTATGAACTGCTGTTCGGACAGGTAGCCCTAAGAGCACTCAAATTGCCTCCTAGCACAGAAGAGTTTCCTAAAGATTTCAAATTTTAATTGTACTCGAACGAGGTCTTCAATGAGATTCTTAACAGCTGTTACGGAGTCAGCTTTGAGGGAGAGTATTTGGCAGAGGGTATTGACAATAAGACCTTGGCTCATGCTTTCGTCAAACAGATTATTAACGATGAAGAAGGAGTGCAGAGTGTCTGTGATATTCTGGATCTTATAGCTCTGTGTCTTGAGCCTGAGTATTACAATAGACCAACTCTTTCCTCCATCATGCATAGCAGGGTGTTCAAACGATCTTCTTCTGACAACTTCAAGCAACTATCCAGCATTATCTTCATGTACTAATCCACTTCCGAAAACATCAACAAACTGGTGATTGAGCCCCTCCAGTAACTAGAAAAGTTAGCTCAGGCACGCAGCAAGGATCTTTTCATCCATCATGCACAAATCCTGTTAGTTTTAGATGAGATAACCCAGATCGTTAAGCACTGCATCAAATAGAGTTAGATCCGAATTGACAAGGAGATCACAGAGGAGCAGGCGTTAGACGTGGGAGAAGAACGAGGGGGCAGGCATGAGCATCGCAGGTCTAATCGGCAAAAGCAGATTAAGATGCTGTTCGAAAATAGGGTGTTTAATATGTTACTGTTCGTTGTAATCCGCTACCAAAAGTTTGGCAATGACTTCGAAAAGCAACTAAGGAAAGCAAAGCAGAGAGAACAACGAACTGCTCTAAGAGCACAGATCATGCTGGTGCTGGAGAAAACAGCTTTTTTGCTAGAAAATATGCTTAACTGCTTGAAGGACTATGATAATCCTGCTTCTGTTTATGTTAGCAAAATTTTGGATCTTCTAGTGAAATTCTTCGTAGCTGAGGATGGTGAATATTTGTCTACCCGAGAATGGCATAATAATAGCACGATAGGCCCCAGACGCATCGTGCTGCAGGAGTTCATCCAGTGTGAAAGCAACAAGAGCGATGAAGTGGAAATGTTCTGGACTGAGATGCTTTATACCTATGCTTGTCCTCTCTACAAACACTCTATTCTCAACCAAAGTCTCATTGTCCTTCAGGATCACATAGCTAGCTGTTCTAAGAAGCATGAAATAAACGAGTTTAACCTCAAAGAGAAGATCAGCCGATTGAACGATGAAATAGAGGGTAATCTGCCTCTGACATCTACCTTTTACAATGACCTGACTAGCCTCGGATAAACTGTCAAGATTCTTGTCTCCTGTCTGACCTCAGAAAGCGAACGCTCTACCAAAAGCACTAAAAAGATAATGTTTTCTTTCCTCAAATCAGTCCTGAAATCCTGTCGCACTGATAAGATCAAGGCCTTTTTGGATATAAAGGTGGTCTACTATCTCATCCCATATCTCTTGCATCCGGATTCCAAACTGCGCTGGGACCTACTTGAGATTTTCTATTAAATTTCAAAGGCTTTTGTAGAAGGCTAGAAAGAAGCCTAAAAACGGTCGATTTAAATCCTCCCAGTTGATATGGGCATTGTTCAGCATTTCATCTCCACTAAAGAAAGCATCAGTCGTTAAAGCTTTGCTGATTATTGTAACTAGTATGTAGCCATGCGTAAAAAAATCAACCGCCACTTCATCCTACGTATCGCCAGAGTGTTCAAATCTGCACTTTTACGCTTCCAACTAAGTAGCCTACTTGAGACAGAGAAGTCTCATGAGAATATTCTTCTTCTGCTCAACATTGTTGAAAACATCGTAGCTGATGTTCGTCTTGAAAGTGAATTTTACGGATTGATCTTCTCAAAAGCAGGCAGCAGTAAGCAGATTGACGATTGTTTGCTCCGAATTTACATGCGGATATTCTAGATGGTGGACTAGCGCACTTCAAGCATAGTAGTGATCCAACCAGTGTTCCTTCGTTTTTGCAGAGAAAGAAACCTTGATTTACCAGTTCGCATAGGAATGTGGTAAATTTCTAGCTTGTTTGAACGTTTGCGTAAGTTTTACAAGTAACAACACTACGAGATGAGAGAAGAGTTGAGGATTTTAATAATTTCACGAGTCGACAAAAGTTAGCAAAAGCAATTCAAACTGATTCCACAGTTTCTGAAAGAGTGTGAGAATTACTTGGTTAAATGTAGCTCAGTGCTCTCTAAAGGATAATTTAATAAGAACGAGCGAGAGTATGAGGGGATTAAGCCTACAGTAGGCATAATATATGTACTCGAGGAGACTTTCGAGTTGCTTATGGAAATTGTAGATAGCTTTTTTGAATTCGGACAACAAAGTCTTTCTGTTTAGAGACTGATCTATTGCATCACTAAATTTATTTACTAGTTGTTTGGCAAGGGCTGGGACAAGGTCTTTCTTCTACGTAATACAAGGGCTATAAAATGGTTGATGTAGTTGTTAGAGCGAATCTGCTTTGACTGGGAAGGAAAAGAGTAGTTCAAGTATCTATCCAACAGACTTCTTGGCAGTGCTTTTTATGTTCAACGCATTTTGGCTGAAGCGCTCTCAAAATACTCTGATGAGATTCTACTGGATGTCCATTTCATCCGATATTTCATTAGCTTAATAAAAAGACAATACATCTTGCTGGAGCATAACATTAAAGATCATGTTGAAGATGTGCATGCAATCGACCGATATGCTCAGGATTGTAACTGGAGGCTCAAAGTTTGGGAGCAACTTCTTTGCAGGGGAAAGGATGTCCGCCTATAGCTGTTGCGCACTTCCTTCTTATAAGTAATATGTGCAAATTACTTACAAAATTTCTCTCTGTTTGACTTAAGTTCACACCGATCGAAATTATAATTTTTACCATTCCGATAGACCACACCTATAAGAAGCTAGGCTATTGCCATGATAACAAGCGTGATGTGGAGAAAGGAGCAAGCCCCCGACATTTATGAAGAGCTGATGATCGAGATATACAAAGCTGATGTTTTGATAAAGGAGAAGACAATTATAAAGAAAAAACAGTTAAAATCGATGCCATTTATTACCTCGCTGTTTTTCTTCTCAGTGATGTTTTCATCGAACGAAAATCAAGTTATCTTCATGATGAGACACCTCAAAGTGCACGAGCTGCTAAAAAGTCTGATGAAGGAAAATTCAGCATTGATTGATTATTGCCCCGCTCTGGTAGAATCTCTTGACCGTTGAATGAAGTAATCAATTAATAGCTATTTTTTAACTAAATTATATATATAGCTCAACTATTATAAAACATCATTATAAGATATCCTGAAAAGCTTAGACAATAATCATGAAACTCCTTTTATTATTGTATATCGTTAACTAGATAAAATTACTCTTTAAGCCAATCATTCTTCTCCTTAACTGCTGAACTGGATCAAGTACTTTGTATAGATGGAAGGTGGTCTAATTCCAATGGCTAGGGCCTTTCCATTGATAATCTGCCTCTCCTCTTTTTGAATTGAATTGGGGAGCTATCCAAATCATTTCACCATTAATGAATACTAAATTATAATTCTAAAATTAAGGTCTAAAGCCTTTGATCACAAACTTTAGGATCATAAGGATGGTCCAACCTGACGATTCATTATTCATAATGGGGGAATTATTTACGGTAAGGAAACTGATCTGTGTTTTAGTTTAATGATTTGTATATCTATGTGTTATTAATGATGAATTATTTAGTGGACATAATCTGCATATTCAAATCTCATCATTCATCATTCATCATTCATCATTCATCATTCATCATTCATCATTCATCATTCATCATTCATCATTCATCATTCATCATTCATCATTCATCATTCATCATTCATCATTCATCATTCATCATTCATCATTCATCATTCATCATTCATCATTCATCAACTCGGTAAACTATTCAGTAGATAGCCATTCCACAACTGTACACCATGCTTATCAATATTGGAATCCCATCCCCTCCATGTCCAGCCCCATCAACAAGGCCAGTATCATATCCAACACTCTTATTGGTAAGTACTCAATCTGATAAAAAAGATAGATGGTGTTATAAATTTCTACTGGTATGATTGCATAGACGATCCTCTTTTTATAAAGAACTGTCATGGCGAATATCAGGCATAAGAGGAATCGTTTTTTGATAAATAAACCTTACCATGAATTAATTCCCCAAATGTATAATGTAATTAATGAATGAAAATTAAATTTTATTGTTAACCTTTTAACTGAGAAAAACGATGAACAATCAAAGGGGTTGGGGTTGGGGTTGGGGTTGGGGTTGGGTTGGGGGTTGGGGTTGGGGTTGGGGTTGGGGTTGGGGTTGGGGTTGGGGTTGGGGTTGGGGTTGGGTTGGGGTTGGGTTGGGGTTGGGGTTGGGTTGGGGTTGGGGTTGGGGTTGGGGTTGGGGGTTGGGGTTGGGGTTGGGGTTGGGGTTGGGGTTGGGGGTTGGGGTTGGGGTTGGGGTTGGGTGGTGGGGTTGGGGTTGG
>NW_028291873.1:0-101000 GCF_963383615.2 Lipophrys pholis | reverse complement strand
TCCGGCTTTGATCTCCGTTGATCTCCATCCGGTGCCTCTCCCATCCACTTTGTGATGAAAGGCTCATTATTGTTCTTTTTCACAACCTTGGTGATGACGTCATCATTAGATTCAGGTATGATGAAGCAGGCAGAGAACTAAAACATGCAGGACACCAGCACTCTCTGACCCAGTTTGGACACCCTGTCGTAGACCATCAAGAGACAGCTTAGTTTTATCCTACTGATGACGTGTTGCTGCAATAGTCATCTTGCTCAGTTTCAAGTTTTTTCCCACAGACATCAGAGCACTCTGTAACAGGATTTGACAGATAGTGACGGGGCGTGGCCAGCAGGGGCCAGCAGCGAGGCTGACTTGCTCTTTGACCGTGTGACTGTGGTGACCAAATCCAGGGGGCGTATTACATTGGTTATTGATGTAGCTTAAAGAGGTGGAACAGATTAAACATTCAGATGAAACAATCAGCAAATAAAAGTCAAATGAAGAAAACGTACAAGGGCTTATTAGTCAATGATATCAGTGATTTCATGTCTGTTTGTTTTTTTACTATTTCCAATAAAAACCACAGAAAGATTAAAAGAGACAACAGATGGATATCATTACAAATGAGTCAGAAGAGAGGAATCCCTGGATAAACTAGTTATTGAGGTACAATCGGATGACTGGGAACTCATTTATAAAGGAAAAGACGCCCTGTCACTATGAGTGTACAATCAAACAATACAAGAGAAAGTGAAATATGGATCTGGACTCTGGGAGCAGTGGGCGGAGCTGAGGTTGCACCGTGAGAGAGAGCGAGAGAGAGAGAGAGAGAGAGAGAGAGTGGACAAAGCTAGAGACTGAGACTGAGACTGAGACTGAGACTGAGTTTTACACTCGGACTTGGACTTGGAGTGGAGTGGATCAGTCTGGAGGCCCAGGCACATGACCACCTCAGCTTCCACTCAGAGCCCAGACCAGCTGTTCAGATTTGGACACTTGGAGCTGAGAAGGGGGAGGCTCCATGATTCCTCTTCATGCAGAGGTTTTATTTCCCTTTGCCACTGAAGGCAACACACTCACTAGTCACCAGTCCACAGATGAAAACACAAAATCATATGTGTACACAGAAAGTCCAGTTAAGATGGAGACGGGTTGTGAATGACACAGATGCTACTGGTACAGTATGAGAGTCTGACTGCTTTCAAAAGGTCCAGTGATCATACAAGCGTATCAGTCACTCTCATACTTTCTCATGGTTCTATTGACAATGAGAAGCAACAACACAACACTACTGCTTGGACATGTTTGCTGGATCACATCATGGATGATGGATGATGGATGGATGGATGGATAGATGGATGGATGGATGGATGGATGATGGATGTAATATACAGACATGACTTATGTTCACTCTGGAGGTGAGGGGGGAACTCCTGTTCTCACTTCCATTGTCACTTTAATTTGAAAAAAACATATATTCTATTTTCACCAAGATGTTAGTGAGTTAGTTTTACCAGTAAATGGCTGCTCCATCCTCACTTCTCCTATAACCAGGCCCAAACACACACACACACACACACACACACACACACACACACACACACACACACACACACACACACACACACACACACACACACAACAGCCGGGCCTCCTGGGGGTCGTTTGGAGGGTCATAATTTATTTACACATGTTCTAGATAATATCAAAGTAAGTGATGTATTAGTCAATGATATCAGTGATTTCATGTCTGTTTGTTTTAGTTTTTTTACTATTTACAATAAAAACCACAGAAACATTAAAACAGACAACAGATAGATGTCAACACAAATGAGTCAAAACAGAGCAGTCCCTGGAAAAACTAGTTATTGAGGTACAATCAGATGACTGGGAACTCATTTATAAATACGAGAAAAAGTGAAATATAAAGATGTTTAATGGATGACAAAGGGCTTAAAAAATGCATCCAAGGAGAAGAATACATGACATAGAGAATCCAATAAATGATGAACGAAGGAGATGGAAAATAAATCCAAGAAATGTAAAACAAAGTTCACTCATATGATGAGAAAATGTTAGAAGAATTCTTTTAAGAAAGTACCAGAAAACAATAAAGACCATGTCAGCAGTACATAGAAGGTTCTACATAGTATCATTCAACAGGCTTCCAGTAAGGATACCGTTATTGAAAACAGACACACTTCACAAACTACAGACCCACAATTCTCCCAAATCCTAGAAAAACTCTTCAACGACATACTAGATACATTCAGAGAAATGAAATCTAATTCATTAAATCTAGGTCAAACAAAAATCATGATATTTGGAAAATATGAAATAAATAAACAGGTAAAGGTTCAAGTAGAGAGTGTAAATAGAGAAAAGGTGATTGAAGACAAATTTCTAGAAAAATGTAAGGATGAGTACGAGCACATTACAACTCTACAAAGCTGATTTCCTTTGATCTGAGCGTCTCCATGGCTCCAGTGCTGATCTCCTATCAGATCAAAGGAGATCAGGGCCTTTTGCCATGGAGATGCTCGGATCCAAGATTTCCTCCGGCTTTGATCTCCGTTGATCTCCATCCGGTGCCTCTCCCATCCACTTTGTGATGAAAGGCTCATTATTGTTCTTTTTCACAACCTTGGTGATGACGTCATCATTAGATTCAGGTATGATGAAGCAGGCAGAGAACTAAAACATGCAGGACACCAGCACTCTCTGACCCAGTTTGGACACCCTGTCGTAGACCATCAAGAGACAGCTTAGTTTTATCCTACTGATGACGTGTTGCTGCAATAGTCATCTTGCTCAGTTTCAAGTTTTTTCCCACAGACATCAGAGCACTCTGTAACAGGATTTGACAGATAGTGACGGGGCGCGGCCAGCAGGGGCCAGCAGCGAGGCTGACTTGCTCTTTGACCGTGTGACTGTGGTGACCAAATCCAGGGGGCGTATTACATTGGTTATTGATGTAGCTTAAAGAGGTGGAACAGATTAAACATTCAGATGAAACAATCAGCAAATAAAAGTCAAATGAAGAAAACGTACAAGGGCTTATTAGTCAATGATATCAGTGATTTCATGTCTGTTTGTTTTTTTACTATTTCCAATAAAAACCACAGAAAGATTAAAAGAGACAACAGATGGATATCATTACAAATGAGTCAGAAGAGAGGAATCCCTGGATAAACTAGTTATTGAGGTACAATCGGATGACTGGGAACTCATTTATAAAGGAAAAGACGCCCTGTCACTATGAGTGTACAATCAAACAATACAAGAGAAAGTGAAATATGGATCTGGACTCTGGGAGCAGTGGGCGGAGCTGAGGTTGCACCGTGAGAGAGAGCGAGAGAGAGAGAGAGAGAGAGAGAGAGAGTGGACAAAGCTAGAGACTGAGACTGAGACTGAGACTGAGACTGAGTTTTACACTCGGACTTGGACTTGGAGTGGAGTGGATCAGTCTGGAGGCCCAGGCACATGACCACCTCAGCTTCCACTCAGAGCCCAGACCAGCTGTTCAGATTTGGACACTTGGAGCTGAGAAGGGGGAGGCTCCATGATTCCTCTTCATGCAGAGGTTTTATTTCCCTTTGCCACTGAAGGCAACACACTCACTAGTCACCAGTCCACAGATGAAAACACAAAATCATATGTGTACACAGAAAGTCCAGTTAAGATGGAGACGGGTTGTGAATGACACAGATGCTACTGGTACAGTATGAGAGTCTGACTGCTTTCAAAAGGTCCAGTGATCATACAAGCGTATCAGTCACTCTCATACTTTCTCATGGTTCTATTGACAATGAGAAGCAACAACACAACACTACTGCTTGGACATGTTTGCTGGATCACATCATGGATGATGGATGATGGATGGATGGATGGATGGATGGATGGATGGATGGATGATGGATGTAATATACAGACATGACTTATGTTCACTCTGGAGGTGAGGGGGGAACTCCTGTTCTCACTTCCATTGTCACTTTAATTTGAAAAAAACATATATTCTATTTTCACCAAGATGTTAGTGAGTTAGTTTTACCAGTAAATGGCTGCTCCATCCTCACTTCTCCTATAACCAGGCCCAAACACCCCCCCCCCCCCCCCCCACACACACACACACACAACAGCCGGGCCTCCTGGGGGTCGTTTGGAGGGTCATAATTTATTTACACATGTTCTAGATAATATCAAAGTAAGTGATGTATTAGTCAATGATATCAGTGATTTCATGTCTGTTTGTTTTAGTTTTTTTACTATTTACAATAAAAACCACAGAAACATTAAAACAGACAACAGATAGATGTCAACACAAATGAGTCAAAACAGAGCAGTCCCTGGAAAAACTAGTTATTGAGGTACAATCAGATGACTGGGAACTCATTTATAAATACGAGAAAAAGTGGAATATAAAGATGTTTAATGGATGACAAAGGGCTTAAAAAATGCATCCAAGGAGAAGAATACATGACATAGAGAATCCAATAAATGATGAACGAAGGAGATGGAAAATAAATCCAAGAAATGTAAAACAAAGTTCACTCATATGATGAGAAAATGTTAGAAGAATTCTTTTAAGAAAGTACCAGAAAACAATAAAGACCATGTCAGCAGTACATAGAAGGTTCTACATAGTATCATTCAACAGGCTTCCAGTAAGGATACCGTTATTGAAAACAGACACACTTCACAAACTACAGACCCACAATTCTCCCAAATCCTAGAAAAACTCTTCAACGACATACTAGATACATTCAGAGAAATGAAATCTAATTCATTAAATCTAGGTCAAACAAAAATCATGATATTTGGAAAATATGAAATAAATAAACAGGTAAAGGTTCAAGTAGAGAGTGTAAATAGAGAAAAGGTGATTGAAGACAAATTTCTAGAAAAATGTAAGGATGAGTACGAGCACATTACAACTCTACAAAGCTGATTTCCTTTGATCTGAGCGTCTCCATGGCTCCAGTGCTGATCTCCTATCAGATCAAAGGAGATCAGGGCCTTTTGCCATGGAGATGCTCAGATCCAAGATTTCCTCCGGCTTTGATCTCCGTTGATCTCCATCCGGTGCCTCTCCCATCCACTTTGTGATGAAAGGCTCATTATTGTTCTTTTTCACAACCTTGGTGATGACGTCATCATTAGATTCAGGTATGATGAAGCAGGCAGAGAACTAAAACATGCAGGACACCAGCACTCTCTGACCCAGTTTGGACACCCTGTCGTAGACCATCAAGAGACAGCTTAGTTTTATCCTACTGATGACGTGTTGCTGCAATAGTCATCTTGCTCAGTTTCAAGTTTTTTTCCCACAGACATCAGAGCACTCTGTAACAGGATTTGACAGATAGTGACGGGGCGCGGCCAGCAGGGGCCAGCAGCGAGGCTGACTTGCTCTTTGACCGTGTGACTGTGGTGACCAAATCCAGGGGGCGTATTACATTGGTTATTGATGTAGCTTAAAGAGGTGGAACAGATTAAACATTCAGATGAAACAATCAGCAAATAAAAGTCAAATGAAGAAAACGTACAAGGGCTTATTAGTCAATGATATCAGTGATTTCATGTCTGTTTGTTTTTTTACTATTTCCAATAAAAACCACAGAA
This sequence comes from Lipophrys pholis, assembly GCF_963383615.2. Lineage (NCBI taxonomy): Eukaryota > Metazoa > Chordata > Actinopteri > Blenniiformes > Blenniidae > Lipophrys > Lipophrys pholis. Next base: position 95,396 of record NW_028291873.1, on the reverse strand, counting down.
AGATTAAAAGAGACAACAGATGGATATCATTACAAATGAGTCAGAAGAGAGGAATCCCTGGATAAACTAGTTATTGAGGTACAATCGGATGACTGGGAACTCATTTATAAAGGAAAAGACGCCCTGTCACTATGAGTGTACAATCAAACAATACAAGAGAAAGTGAAATATGGATCTGGACTCTGGGAGCAGTGGGCGGAGCTGAGGTTGCACCGTGAGAGAGAGCGAGAGAGAGAGAGAGAGAGAGAGAGAGAGAGAGAGTGGACAAAGCTAGAGACTGAGACTGAGACTGAGACTGAGACTGAGACTGAGTTTTACACTCGGACTTGGACTTGGAGTGGAGTGGATCAGTCTGGAGGCCCAGGCACATGACCACCTCAGCTTCCACTCAGAGCCCAGACCAGCTGTTCAGATTTGGACACTTGGAGCTGAGAAGGGGGAGGCTCCATGATTCCTCTTCATGCAGAGGTTTTATTTCCCTTTGCCACTGAAGGCAACACACTCACTAGTCACCAGTCCACAGATGAAAACACAAAATCATATGTGTACACAGAAAGTCCAGTTAAGATGGAGACGGGTTGTGAATGACACAGATGCTACTGGTACAGTATGAGAGTCTGACTGCTTTCAAAAGGTCCAGTGATCATACAAGCGTATCAGTCACTCTCATACTTTCTCATGGTTCTATTGACAATGAGAAGCAACAACACAACACTACTGCTTGGACATGTTTGCTGGATCACATCATGGATGATGGATGATGGATGGATGGATGGATGGATGGATGGATGATGGATGTAATATACAGACATGACTTATGTTCACTCTGGAGGTGAGGGGGGAACTCCTGTTCTCACTTTCATTGTCACTTTAATTTGAAAAAAACATATATTCTATTTTCACCAAGATGTTAGTGAGTTAGTTTTACCAGTAAATGGCTGCTCCATCCTCACTTCTCCTATAACCAGGCCCAAACACACACACACCCCCACACACACACACACACACACACACACAACAGCCGGGCCTCCTGGGGGTCGTTTGGAGGGTCATAATTTATTTACACATGTTCTAGATAATATCAAAGTAAGTGATGTATTAGTCAATGATATCAGTGATTTCATGTCTGTTTGTTTTAGTTTTTTTACTATTTACAATAAAAAACACAGAAACATTAAAACAGACAACAGATAGATGTCAACACAAATGAGTCAAAACAGAGCAGTCCCTGGAAAAACTAGTTATTGAGGTACAATCAGATGACTGGGAACTCATTTATAAATACGAGAAAAAGTGAAATATAAAGATGTTTAATGGATGACAAAGGGCTTAAAAAATGCATCCAAGGAGAAGAATACATGACATAGAGAATCCAATAAATGATGAACGAAGGAGATGGAAAATAAATCCAAGAAATGTAAAACAAAGTTCACTCATATGATGAGAAAATGTTAGAAGAATTCTTTTAAGAAAGTACCAGAAAACAATAAAGACCATGTCAGCAGTACATAGAAGGTTCTACATAGTATCATTCAACAGGCTTCCAGTAAGGATACCGTTATTGAAAACAGACACACTTCACAAACTACAGACCCACAATTCTCCCAAATCCTAGAAAAACTCTTCAACGACATACTAGATACATTCAGAGAAATGAAATCTAATTCATTAAATCTAGGTCAAACAAAAATCATGATATTTGGAAAATATGAAATAAATAAACAGGTAAAGGTTCAAGTAGAGAGTGTAAATAGAGAAAAGGTGATTGAAGACAAATTTCTAGAAAAATGTAAGGATGAGTACGAGCACATTACAACTCTACAAAGCTGATTTCCTTTGATCTGAGCGTCTCCATGGCTCCAGTGCTGATCTCCTATCAGATCAAAGGAGATCAGGGCCTTTTGCCATGGAGATGCTCGGATCCAAGATTTCCTCCGGCTTTGATCTCCGTTGATCTCCATCCGGTGCCTCTCCCATCCACTTTGTGATGAAAGGCTCATTATTGTTCTTTTTCACAACCTTGGTGATGACGTCATCATTAGATTCAGGTATGATGAAGCAGGCAGAGAACTAAAACATGCAGGACACCAGCACTCTCTGACCCAGTTTGGACACCCTGTCATAGACCATCAAGAGACAGCTTAGTTTTATCCTACTGATGACGTGTTGCTGCAATAGTCATCTTGCTCAGTTTCAAGTTTTTTCCCACAGACATCAGAGCACTCTGTAACAGGATTTGACAGATAGTGACGGGGCGCGGCCAGCAGGGGCCAGCAGCGAGGCTGACTTGCTCTTTGACCGTGTGACTGTGGTGACCAAATCCAGGGGGCGTATTACATTGGTTATTGATGTAGCTTAAAGAGGTGGAACAGATTAAACATTCAGATGAAACAATCAGCAAATAAAAGTCAAATGAAGAAAACGTACAAGGGCTTATTAGTCAATGATATCAGTGATTTCATGTCTGTTTGTTTTTTTACTATTTCCAATAAAAACCACAGAAAGATTAAAAGAGACAACAGATGGATATCATTACAAATGAGTCAGAAGAGAGGAATCCCTGGATAAACTAGTTATTGAGGTACAATCGGATGACTGGGAACTCATTTATAAAGGAAAAGACGCCCTGTCACTATGAGTGTACAATCAAACAATACAAGAGAAAGTGAAATATGGATCTGGACTCTGGGAGCAGTGGGCGGAGCTGAGGTTGCACCGTGAGAGAGAGCGAGAGAGAGAGAGAGAGAGAGAGAGAGTGGACAAAGCTAGAGACTGAGACTGAGACTGAGACTGAGTTTTACACTCGGACTTGGACTTGGAGTGGAGTGGATCAGTCTGGAGGCCCAGGCACATGACCACCTCAGCTTCCACTCAGAGCCCAGACCAGCTGTTCAGATTTGGACACTTGGAGCTGAGAAGGGGGAGGCTCCATGATTCCTCTTCATGCAGAGGTTTTATTTCCCTTTGCCACTGAAGGCAACACACTCACTAGTCACCAGTCCACAGATGAAAACACAAAATCATATGTGTACACAGAAAGTCCAGTTAAGATGGAGACGGGTTGTGAATGACACAGATGCTACTGGTTCAGTATGAGAGTCTGACTGCTTTCAAAAGGTCCAGTGATCATACAAGCGTATCAGTCACTCTCATACTTTCTCATGGTTCTATTGACAATGAGAAGCAACAACACAACACTACTGCTTGGACATGTTTGCTGGATCACATCATGGATGATGGATGATGGATGGATGGATGGATGGATGGATGGATGGATGATGGATGTAATATACAGTTATGACTTATGTTCACTCTGGAGGTGAGGGGGGAACTCCTGTTCTCACTTTCATTGTCACTTTAATTTGAAAAAAACATATATTCTATTTTCACCAAGATGTTAGTGAGTTAGTTTTACCAGTAAATGGCTGCTCCATCCTCACTTCTCCTATAACCAGGCCCAAACACACACACACCCCCCCCCCCCACACACACACACACACACACACACACACACACACACACACACACACACACACAGCCGGGCCTCCTGGGGGTCGTTTGGAGGGTCATAATTTATTTACACATGTTATAGATAATATCAAAGTAAGTGATGTATTAGTCAATGATATCAGTGATTTCATGTCTGTTTGTTTTAGTTTTTTTACTATTTACAATAAAAAACACAGAAACATTAAAACAGACAACAGATAGATGTCAACACAAATGAGTCAAAACAGAGCAGTCCCTGGAAAAACTAGTTATTGAGGTACAATCAGATGACTGGGAACTCATTTATAAATACGAGAAAAAGTGGAATATAAAGATGTTTAATGGATGACAAAGGGCTTAAAAAATGCATCCAAGGAGAAGAATACATGACATAGAGAATCCAATAAATGATGAACGAAGGAGATGGAAAATAAATCCAAGAAATGTAAAACAAAGTTCACTCATATGATGAGAAAATGTTAGAAGAATTCTTTTAAGAAAGTACCAGAAAACAATAAAGACCATGTCAGCAGTACATAGAAGGTTCTACATAGTATCATTCAACAGGCTTCCAGTAAGGATACCGTTATTGAAAACAGACACACTTCACAAACTACAGACCCACAATTCTCCCAAATCCTAGAAAAACTCTTCAACGACATACTAGATACATTCAGAGAAATGAAATCTAATTCATTAAATCTAGGTCAAACAAAAATCATGATATTTGGAAAATATGAAATAAATAAACAGGTAAAGGTTCAAGTAGAGAGTGTAAATAGAGAAAAGGTGATTGAAGACAAATTTCTAGAAAAATGTAAGGATGAGTACGAGCACATTACAACTCTACAAAGCTGATTTCCTTTGATCTGAGCGTCTCCATGGCTCCAGTGCTGATCTCCTATCAGATCAAAGGAGATCAGGGCCTTTTGCCATGGAGATGCTCAGATCCAAGATTTCCTCCGGCTTTGATCTCCGTTGATCTCCATCCGGTGCCTCTCCCATCCACTTTGTGATGAAAGGCTCATTATTGTTCTTTTTCACAACCTTGGTGATGACGTCATCATTAGATTCAGGTATGATGAAGCAGGCAGAGAACTAAAACATGCAGGACACCAGCACTCTCTGACCCAGTTTGGACACCCTGTCGTAGACCATCAAGAGACAGCTTAGTTTTATCCTACTGATGACGTGTTGCTGCAATAGTCATCTTGCTCAGTTTCAAGTTTTTTTCCCACAGACATCAGAGCACTCTGTAACAGGATTTGACAGATAGTGACGGGGCGCGGCCAGCAGGGGCCAGCAGCGAGGCTGACTTGCTCTTTGACCGTGTGACTGTGGTGACCAAATCCAGGGGGCGTATTACATTGGTTATTGATGTAGCTTAAAGAGGTGGAACAGATTAAACATTCAGATGAAACAATCAGCAAATAAAAGTCAAATGAAGAAAACGTACAAGGGCTTATTAGTCAATGATATCAGTGATTTCATGTCTGTTTGTTTTTTTACTATTTCCAATAAAAACCACAGAAAGATTAAAAGAGACAACAGATGGATATCATTACAAATGAGTCAGAAGAGAGGAATCCCTGGATAAACTAGTTATTGAGGTACAATCGGATGACTGGGAACTCATTTATAAAGGAAAAGACGCCCTGTCACTATGAGTGTACAATCAAACAATACAAGAGAAAGTGAAATATGGATCTGGACTCTGGGAGCAGTGGGCGGAGCTGAGGTTGCACCGTGAGAGAGAGCGAGAGAGAGAGAGAGAGAGAGAGAGAGTGGACAAAGCTAGAGACTGAGACTGAGACTGAGACTGAGACTGAGTTTTACACTCGGACTTGGACTTGGAGTGGAGTGGATCAGTCTGGAGGCCCAGGCACATGACCACCTCAGCTTCCACTCAGAGCCCAGACCAGCTGTTCAGATTTGGACACTTGGAGCTGAGAAGGGGGAGGCTCCATGATTCCTCTTCATGCAGAGGTTTTATTTCCCTTTGCCACTGAAGGCAACACACTCACTAGTCACCAGTCCACAGATGAAAACACAAAATCATATGTGTACACAGAAAGTCCAGTTAAGATGGAGACGGGTTGTGAATGACACAGATGCTACTGGTACAGTATGAGAGTCTGACTGCTTTCAAAAGGTCCAGTGATCATACAAGCGTATCAGTCACTCTCATACTTTCTCATGGTTCTATTGACAATGAGAAGCAACAACACAACACTACTGCTTGGACATGTTTGCTGGATCACATCATGGATGATGGATGATGGATGGATGGATGGATGGATGGATGGATGATGGATGTAATATACAGACATGACTTATGTTCACTCTGGAGGTGAGGGGGGAACTCCTGTTCTCACTTTCATTGTCACTTTAATTTGAAAAAAACATATATTCTATTTTCACCAAGATGTTAGTGAGTTAGTTTTACCAGTAAATGGCTGCTCCATCCTCACTTCTCCTATAACCAGGCCCAAACACACACACACACACACACACAACAGCCGGGCCTCCTGGGGGTCGTTTGGAGGGTCATAATTTATTTACACATGTTATAGATAATATCAAAGTAAGTGATGTATTAGTCAATGATATCAGTGATTTCATGTCTGTTTGTTTTAGTTTTTTTACTATTTACAATAAAAAACACAGAAACATTAAAACAGACAACAGATAGATGTCAACACAAATGAGTCAAAACAGAGCAGTCCCTGGAAAAACTAGTTATTGAGGTACAATCAGATGACTGGGAACTCATTTATAAATACGAGAAAAAGTGGAATATAAAGATGTTTAATGGATGACAAAGGGCTTAAAAAATGCATCCAAGGAGAAGAATACATGACATAGAGAATCCAATAAATGATGAACGAAGGAGATGGAAAATAAATCCAAGAAATGTAAAACAAAGTTCACTCATATGATGAGAAAATGTTAGAAGAATTCTTTTAAGAAAGTACCAGAAAACAATAAAGACCATGTCAGCAGTACATAGAAGGTTCTACATAGTATCATTCAACAGGCTTCCAGTAAGGATACCGTTATTGAAAACAGACACACTTCACAAACTACAGACCCACAATTCTCCCAAATCCTAGAAAAACTCTTCAACGACATACTAGATACATTCAGAGAAATGAAATCTAATTCATTAAATCTAGGTCAAACAAAAATCATGATATTTGGAAAATATGAAATAAATAAACAGGTAAAGGTTCAAGTAGAGAGTGTAAATAGAGAAAAGGTGATTGAAGACAAATTTCTAGAAAAATGTAAGGATGAGTACGAGCACATTACAACTCTACAAAGCTGATTTCCTTTGATCTGAGCGTCTCCATGGCTCCAGTGCTGATCTCCTATCAGATCAAAGGAGATCAGGGCCTTTTGCCATGGAGATGCTCGGATCCAAGATTTCCTCCGGCTTTGATCTCCGTTGATCTCCATCCGGTGCCTCTCCCATCCACTTTGTGATGAAAGGCTCATTATTGTTCTTTTTCACAACCTTGGTGATGACGTCATCATTAGATTCAGGTATGATGAAGCAGGCAGAGAACTAAAACATGCAGGACACCAGCACTCTCTGACCCAGTTTGGACACCCTGTCGTAGACCATCAAGAGACAGCTTAGTTTTATCCTACTGATGACGTGTTGCTGCAATAGTCATCTTGCTCAGTTTCAAGTTTTTTCCCACAGACATCAGAGCACTCTGTAACAGGATTTGACAGATAGTGACGGGGCGCGGCCAGCAGGGGCCAGCAGCGAGGCTGACTTGCTCTTTGACCGTGTGACTGTGGTGACCAAATCCAGGGGGCGTATTACATTGGTTATTGATGTAGCTTAAAGAGGTGGAACAGATTAAACATTCAGATGAAACAATCAGCAAATAAAAGTCAAATGAAGAAAACGTACAAGGGCTTATTAGTCAATGATATCAGTGATTTCATGTCTGTTTGTTTTTTTACTATTTCCAATAAAAACCACAGAAAGATTAAAAGAGACAACAGATGAATATCATTACAAATGAGTCAGAAGAGAGGAATCCCTGGATAAACTAGTTATTGAGGTACAATCGGATGACTGGGAACTCATTTATAAAGGAAAAGACGCCCTGTCACTATGAGTGTACAATCAAACAATACAAGAGAAAGTGAAATATGGATCTGGACTCTGGGAGCAGTGGGCGGAGCTGAGGTTGCACCGTGAGAGAGAGCGAGAGAGAGAGAGAGAGAGAGAGAGAGTGGACAAAGCTAGAGACTGAGACTGAGACTGAGACTGAGACTGAGTTTTACACTCGGACTTGGACTTGGAGTGGAGTGGATCAGTCTGGAGGCCCAGGCACATGACCACCTCAGCTTCCACTCAGAGCCCAGACCAGCTGTTCAGATTTGGACACTTGGAGCTGAGAAGGGGGAGGCTCCATGATTCCTCTTCATGCAGAGGTTTTATTTCCCTTTGCCACTGAAGGCAACACACTCACTAGTCACCAGTCCACAGATGAAAACACAAAATCATATGTGTACACAGAAAGTCCAGTTAAGATGGAGACGGGTTGTGAATGACACAGATGCTACTGGTACAGTATGAGAGTCTGACTGCTTTCAAAAGGTCCAGTGATCATACAAGCGTATCAGTCACTCTCATACTTTCTCATGGTTCTATTGACAATGAGAAGCAACAACACAACACTACTGCTTGGACATGTTTGCTGGATCACATCATGGATGATGGATGATGGATGGATGGATGGATGGATGGATGGATGATGGATGTAATATACAGACATGACTTATGTTCACTCTGGAGGTGAGGGGGGAACTCCTGTTCTCACTTTCATTGTCACTTTAATTTGAAAAAAACATATATTCTATTTTCACCAAGATGTTAGTGAGTTAGTTTTACCAGTAAATGGCTGCTCCATCCTCACTTCTCCTATAACCAGGCCCAAACACACACACACACACACACACAACAGCCGGGCCTCCTGGGGGTCGTTTGGAGGGTCATAATTTATTTACACATGTTATAGATAATATCAAAGTAAGTGATGTATTAGTCAATGATATCAGTGATTTCATGTCTGTTTGTTTTAGTTTTTTTACTATTTACAATAAAAAACACAGAAACATTAAAACAGACAACAGATAGATGTCAACACAAATGAGTCAAAACAGAGCAGTCCCTGGAAAAACTAGTTATTGAGGTACAATCAGATGACTGGGAACTCATTTATAAATACGAGAAAAAGTGGAATATAAAGATGTTTAATGGATGACAAAGGGCTTAAAAAATGCATCCAAGGAGAAGAATACATGACATAGAGAATCCAATAAATGATGAACGAAGGAGATGGAAAATAAATCCAAGAAATGTAAAACAAAGTTCACTCATATGATGAGAAAATGTTAGAAGAATTCTTTTAAGAAAGTACCAGAAAACAATAAAGACCATGTCAGCAGTACATAGAAGGTTCTACATAGTATCATTCAACAGGCTTCCAGTAAGGATACCGTTATTGAAAACAGACACACTTCACAAACTACAGACCCACAATTCTCCCAAATCCTAGAAAAACTCTTCAACGACATACTAGATACATTCAGAGAAATGAAATCTAATTCATTAAATCTAGGTCAAACAAAAATCATGATATTTGGAAAATATGAAATAAATAAACAGGTAAAGGTTCAAGTAGAGAGTGTAAATAGAGAAAAGGTGATTGAAGACAAATTTCTAGAAAAATGTAAGGATGAGTACGAGCACATTACAACTCTACAAAGCTGATTTCCTTTGATCTGAGCGTCTCCATGGCTCCAGTGCTGATCTCCTATCAGATCAAAGGAGATCAGGGCCTTTTGCCATGGAGATGCTCGGATCCAAGATTTCCTCCGGCTTTGATCTCCGTTGATCTCCATCCGGTGCCTCTCCCATCCACTTTGTGATGAAAGGCTCATTATTGTTCTTTTTCACAACCTTGGTGATGACGTCATCATTAGATTCAGGTATGATGAAGCAGGCAGAGAACTAAAACATGCAGGACACCAGCACTCTCTGACCCAGTTTGGACACCCTGTCGTAGACCATCAAGAGACAGCTTAGTTTTATCCTACTGATGACGTGTTGCTGCAATAGTCATCTTGCTCAGTTTCAAGTTTTTTCCCACAGACATCAGAGCACTCTGTAACAGGATTTGACAGATAGTGACGGGGCGCGGCCAGCAGGGGCCAGCAGCGAGGCTGACTTGCTCTTTGACCGTGTGACTGTGGTGACCAAATCCAGGGGGCGTATTACATTGGTTATTGATGTAGCTTAAAGAGGTGGAACAGATTAAACATTCAGATGAAACAATCAGCAAATAAAAGTCAAATGAAGAAAACGTACAAGGGCTTATTAGTCAATGATATCAGTGATTTCATGTCTGTTTGTTTTTTTACTATTTCCAATAAAAACCACAGAAAGATTAAAAGAGACAACAGATGAATATCATTACAAATGAGTCAGAAGAGAGGAATCCCTGGATAAACTAGTTATTGAGGTACAATCGGATGACTGGGAACTCATTTATAAAGGAAAAGACGCCCTGTCACTATGAGTGTACAATCAAACAATACAAGAGAAAGTGAAATATGGATCTGGACTCTGGGAGCAGTGGGCGGAGCTGAGGTTGCACCGTGAGAGAGAGCGAGAGAGAGAGAGAGAGAGAGAGAGAGTGGACAAAGCTAGAGACTGAGACTGAGACTGAGACTGAGACTGAGTTTTACACTCGGACTTGGACTTGGAGTGGAGTGGATCAGTCTGGAGGCCCAGGCACATGACCACCTCAGCTTCCACTCAGAGCCCAGACCAGCTGTTCAGATTTGGACACTTGGAGCTGAGAAGGGGGAGGCTCCATGATTCCTCTTCATGCAGAGGTTTTATTTCCCTTTGCCACTGAAGGCAACACACTCACTAGTCACCAGTCCACAGATGAAAACACAAAATCATATGTGTACACAGAAAGTCCAGTTAAGATGGAGACGGGTTGTGAATGACACAGATGCTACTGGTACAGTATGAGAGTCTGACTGCTTTCAAAAGGTCCAGTGATCATACAAGCGTATCAGTCACTCTCATACTTTCTCATGGTTCTATTGACAATGAGAAGCAACAACACAACACTACTGCTTGGACATGTTTGCTGGATCACATCATGGATGATGGATGATGGATGGATGGATGGATGGATGGATGGATGATGGATGTAATATACAGACATGACTTATGTTCACTCTGGAGGTGAGGGGGGAACTCCTGTTCTCACTTTCATTGTCACTTTAATTTGAAAAAAACATATATTCTATTTTCACCAAGATGTTAGTGAGTTAGTTTTACCAGTAAATGGCTGCTCCATCCTCACTTCTCCTATAACCAGGCCCAAACACACACACACCCCCCCACACACACACACACACACACACACAACAGCCGGGCCTCCTGGGGGTCGTTTGGAGGGTCATAATTTATTTACACATGTTATAGATAATATCAAAGTAAGTGATGTATTAGTCAATGATATCAGTGATTTCATGTCTGTTTGTTTTAGTTTTTTTACTATTTACAATAAAAAACACAGAAACATTAAAACAGACAACAGATAGATGTCAACACAAATGAGTCAAAACAGAGCAGTCCCTGGAAAAACTAGTTATTGAGGTACAATCAGATGACTGGGAACTCATTTATAAATACGAGAAAAAGTGGAATATAAAGATGTTTAATGGATGACAAAGGGCTTAAAAAATGCATCCAAGGAGAAGAATACATGACATAGAGAATCCAATAAATGATGAACGAAGGAGATGGAAAATAAATCCAAGAAATGTAAAACAAAGTTCACTCATATGATGAGAAAATGTTAGAAGAATTCTTTTAAGAAAGTACCAGAAAACAATAAAGACCATGTCAGCAGTACATAGAAGGTTCTACATAGTATCATTCAACAGGCTTCCAGTAAGGATACCGTTATTGAAAACAGACACACTTCACAAACTACAGACCCACAATTCTCCCAAATCCTAGAAAAACTCTTCAACGACATACTAGATACATTCAGAGAAATGAAATCTAATTCATTAAATCTAGGTCAAACAAAAATCATGATATTTGGAAAATATGAAATAAATAAACAGGTAAAGGTTCAAGTAGAGAGTGTAAATAGAGAAAAGGTGATTGAAGACAAATTTCTAGAAAAATGTAAGGATGAGTACGAGCACATTACAACTCTACAAAGCTGATTTCCTTTGATCTGAGCGTCTCCATGGCTCCAGTGCTGATCTCCTATCAGATCAAAGGAGATCAGGGCCTTTTGCCATGGAGATGCTCAGATCCAAGATTTCCTCCGGCTTTGATCTCCGTTGATCTCCATCCGGTGCCTCTCCCATCCACTTTGTGATGAAAGGCTCATTATTGTTCTTTTTCACAACCTTGGTGATGACGTCATCATTAGATTCAGGTATGATGAAGCAGGCAGAGAACTAAAACATGCAGGACACCAGCACTCTCTGACCCAGTTTGGACACCCTGTCGTAGACCATCAAGAGACAGCTTAGTTTTATCCTACTGATGACGTGTTGCTGCAATAGTCATCTTGCTCAGTTTCAAGTTTTTTTCCCACAGACATCAGAGCACTCTGTAACAGGATTTGACAGATAGTGACGGGGCGCGGCCAGCAGGGGCCAGCAGCGAGGCTGACTTGCTCTTTGACCGTGTGACTGTGGTGACCAAATCCAGGGGGCGTATTACATTGGTTATTGATGTAGCTTAAAGAGGTGGAACAGATTAAACATTCAGATGAAACAATCAGCAAATAAAAGTCAAATGAAGAAAACGTACAAGGGCTTATTAGTCAATGATATCAGTGATTTCATGTCTGTTTGTTTTTTTACTATTTCCAATAAAAACCACAGAAAGATTAAAAGAGACAACAGATGGATATCATTACAAATGAGTCAGAAGAGAGGAATCCCTGGATAAACTAGTTATTGAGGTACAATCGGATGACTGGGAACTCATTTATAAAGGAAAAGACGCCCTGTCACTATGAGTGTACAATCAAACAATACAAGAGAAAGTGAAATATGGATCTGGACTCTGGGAGCAGTGGGCGGAGCTGAGGTTGCACCGTGAGAGAGAGCGAGAGAGAGAGAGAGAGAGAGAGAGAGTGGACAAAGCTAGAGACTGAGACTGAAACTGAGACTGAGTTTTACACTCGGACTTGGACTTGGAGTGGAGTGGATCAGTCTGGAGGCCCAGGCACATGACCACCTCAGCTTCCACTCAGAGCCCAGACCAGCTGTTCAGATTTGGACACTTGGAGCTGAGAAGGGGGAGGCTCCATGATTCCTCTTCATGCAGAGGTTTTATTTCCCTTTGCCACTGAAGGCAACACACTCACTAGTCACCAGTCCACAGATGAAAACACAAAATCATATGTGTACACAGAAAGTCCAGTTAAGATGGAGACGGGTTGTGAATGACACAGATGCTACTGGTACAGTATGAGAGTCTGACTGCTTTCAAAAGGTCCAGTGATCATACAAGCGTATCAGTCACTCTCATACTTTCTCATGGTTCTATTGACAATGAGAAGCAACAACACAACACTACTGCTTGGACATGTTTGCTGGATCACATCATGGATGATGGATGATGGATGTAATATACAGACATGACTTATGTTCACTCTGGAGGTGAGGGGGGAACTCCTGTTCTCACTTTCATTGTCACTTTAATTTGAAAAAAACATATATTCTATTTTCACCAAGATGTTAGTGAGTTAGTTTTACCAGTAAATGGCTGCTCCATCCTCACTTCTCCTATAACCAGGCCCAAACACACACACACACACACACACAACAGCCGGGCCTCCTGGGGGTCGTTTGGAGGGTCATAATTTATTTACACATGTTATAGATAATATCAAAGTAAGTGATGTATTAGTCAATGATATCAGTGATTTCATGTCTGTTTGTTTTAGTTTTTTTACTATTTACAATAAAAAACACAGAAACATTAAAACAGACAACAGATAGATGTCAACACAAATGAGTCAAAACAGAGCAGTCCCTGGAAAAACTAGTTATTGAGGTACAATCAGATGACTGGGAACTCATTTATAAATACGAGAAAAAGTGGAATATAAAGATGTTTAATGGATGACAAAGGGCTTAAAAAATGCATCCAAGGAGAAGAATACATGACATAGAGAATCCAATAAATGATGAACGAAGGAGATGGAAAATAAATCCAAGAAATGTAAAACAAAGTTCACTCATATGATGAGAAAATGTTAGAAGAATTCTTTTAAGAAAGTACCAGAAAACAATAAAGACCATGTCAGCAGTACATAGAAGGTTCTACATAGTATCATTCAACAGGCTTCCAGTAAGGATACCGTTATTGAAAACAGACACACTTCACAAACTACAGACCCACAATTCTCCCAAATCCTAGAAAAACTCTTCAACGACATACTAGATACATTCAGAGAAATGAAATCTAATTCATTAAATCTAGGTCAAACAAAAATCATGATATTTGGAAAATATGAAATAAATAAACAGGTAAAGGTTCAAGTAGAGAGTGTAAATAGAGAAAAGGTGATTGAAGACAAATTTCTAGAAAAATGTAAGGATGAGTACGAGCACATTACAACTCTACAAAGCTGATTTCCTTTGATCTGAGCGTCTCCATGGCTCCAGTGCTGATCTCCTATCAGATCAAAGGAGATCAGGGCCTTTTGCCATGGAGATGCTCAGATCCAAGATTTCCTCCGGCTTTGATCTCCGTTGATCTCCATCCGGTGCCTCTCCCATCCACTTTGTGATGAAAGGCTCATTATTGTTCTTTTTCACAACCTTGGTGATGACGTCATCATTAGATTCAGGTATGATGAAGCAGGCAGAGAACTAAAACATGCAGGACACCAGCACTCTCTGACCCAGTTTGGACACCCTGTCGTAGACCATCAAGAGACAGCTTAGTTTTATCCTACTGATGACGTGTTGCTGCAATAGTCATCTTGCTCAGTTTCAAGTTTTTTCCCACAGACATCAGAGCACTCTGTAACAGGATTTGACAGATAGTGACGGGGCGCGGCCAGCAGGGGCCAGCAGCGAGGCTGACTTGCTCTTTGACCGTGTGACTGTGGTGACCAAATCCAGGGGGCGTATTACATTGGTTATTGATGTAGCTTAAAGAGGTGGAACAGATTAAACATTCAGATGAAACAATCAGCAAATAAAAGTCAAATGAAGAAAACGTACAAGGGCTTATTAGTCAATGATATCAGTGATTTCATGTCTGTTTGTTTTTTTACTATTTCCAATAAAAACCACAGAAAGATTAAAAGAGACAACAGATGGATATCATTACAAATGAGTCAGAAGAGAGGAATCCCTGGATAAACTAGTTATTGAGGTACAATCGGATGACTGGGAACTCATTTATAAAGGAAAAGACGCCCTGTCACTATGAGTGTACAATCAAACAATACAAGAGAAAGTGAAATATGGATCTGGACTCTGGGAGCAGTGGGCGGAGCTGAGGTTGCACCGTGAGAGAGAGCGAGAGAGAGAGAGAGAGAGTGGACAAAGCTAGAGACTGAGACTGAGACTGAGTTTTACACTCGGACTTGGACTTGGAGTGGAGTGGATCAGTCTGGAGGCCCAGGCACATGACCACCTCAGCTTCCACTCAGAGCCCAGACCAGCTGTTCAGATTTGGACACTTGGAGCTGAGAAGGGGGAGGCTCCATGATTCCTCTTCATGCAGAGGTTTTATTTCCCTTTGCCACTGAAGGCAACACACTCACTAGTCACCAGTCCACAGATGAAAACACAAAATCATATGTGTACACAGAAAGTCCAGTTAAGATGGAGACGGGTTGTGAATGACACAGATGCTACTGGTACAGTATGAGAGTCTGACTGCTTTCAAAAGGTCCAGTGATCATACAAGCGTATCAGTCACTCTCATACTTTCTCATGGTTCTATTGACAATGAGAAGCAACAACACAACACTACTGCTTGGACATGTTTGCTGGATCACATCATGGATGATGGATGATGGATGTAATATACAGACATGACTTATGTTCACTCTGGAGGTGAGGGGGGAACTCCTGTTCTCACTTTCATTGTCACTTTAATTTGAAAAAAACATATATTCTATTTTCACCAAGATGTTAGTGAGTTAGTTTTACCAGTAAATGGCTGCTCCATCCTCACTTCTCCTATAACCAGGCCCAAACACACACACACACACACACACAACAGCCGGGCCTCCTGGGGGTCGTTTGGAGGGTCATAATTTATTTACACATGTTATAGATAATATCAAAGTAAGTGATGTATTAGTCAATGATATCAGTGATTTCATGTCTGTTTGTTTTAGTTTTTTTACTATTTACAATAAAAAACACAGAAACATTAAAACAGACAACAGATAGATGTCAACACAAATGAGTCAAAACAGAGCAGTCCCTGGAAAAACTAGTTATTGAGGTACAATCAGATGACTGGGAACTCATTTATAAATACGAGAAAAAGTGGAATATAAAGATGTTTAATGGATGACAAAGGGCTTAAAAAATGCATCCAAGGAGAAGAATACATGACATAGAGAATCCAATAAATGATGAACGAAGGAGATGGAAAATAAATCCAAGAAATGTAAAACAAAGTTCACTCATATGATGAGAAAATGTTAGAAGAATTCTTTTAAGAAAGTACCAGAAAACAATAAAGACCATGTCAGCAGTACATAGAAGGTTCTACATAGTATCATTCAACAGGCTTCCAGTAAGGATACCGTTATTGAAAACAGACACACTTCACAAACTACAGACCCACAATTCTCCCAAATCCTAGAAAAACTCTTCAACGACATACTAGATACATTCAGAGAAATGAAATCTAATTCATTAAATCTAGGTCAAACAAAAATCATGATATTTGGAAAATATGAAATAAATAAACAGGTAAAGGTTCAAGTAGAGAGTGTAAATAGAGAAAAGGTGATTGAAGACAAATTTCTAGAAAAATGTAAGGATGAGTACGAGCACATTACAACTCTACAAAGCTGATTTCCTTTGATCTGAGCGTCTCCATGGCTCCAGTGCTGATCTCCTATCAGATCAAAGGAGATCAGGGCCTTTTGCCATGGAGATGCTCAGATCCAAGATTTCCTCCGGCTTTGATCTCCGTTGATCTCCATCCGGTGCCTCTCCCATCCACTTTGTGATGAAAGGCTCATTATTGTTCTTTTTCACAACCTTGGTGATGACGTCATCATTAGATTCAGGTATGATGAAGCAGGCAGAGAACTAAAACATGCAGGACACCAGCACTCTCTGACCCAGTTTGGACACCCTGTCGTAGACCATCAAGAGACAGCTTAGTTTTATCCTACTGATGACGTGTTGCTGCAATAGTCATCTTGCTCAGTTTCAAGTTTTTTCCCACAGACATCAGAGCACTCTGTAACAGGATTTGACAGATAGTGACGGGGCGCGGCCAGCAGGGGCCAGCAGCGAGGCTGACTTGCTCTTTGACCGTGTGACTGTGGTGACCAAATCCAGGGGGCGTATTACATTGGTTATTGATGTAGCTTAAAGAGGTGGAACAGATTAAACATTCAGATGAAACAATCAGCAAATAAAAGTCAAATGAAGAAAACGTACAAGGGCTTATTAGTCAATGATATCAGTGATTTCATGTCTGTTTGTTTTTTTACTATTTCCAATAAAAACCACAGAAAGATTAAAAGAGACAACAGATGGATATCATTACAAATGAGTCAGAAGAGAGGAATCCCTGGATAAACTAGTTATTGAGGTACAATCGGATGACTGGGAACTCATTTATAAAGGAAAAGACGCCCTGTCACTATGAGTGTACAATCAAACAATACAAGAGAAAGTGAAATATGGATCTGGACTCTGGGAGCAGTGGGCGGAGCTGAGGTTGCACCGTGAGAGAGAGCGAGAGAGAGAGAGAGAGAGAGAGAGAGTGGACAAAGCTAGAGACTGAGACTGAGACTGAGACTGAGACTGAGTTTTACACTCGGACTTGGACTTGGAGTGGAGTGGATCAGTCTGGAGGCCCAGGCACATGACCACCTCAGCTTCCACTCAGAGCCCAGACCAGCTGTTCAGATTTGGACACTTGGAGCTGAGAAGGGGGAGGCTCCATGATTCCTCTTCATGCAGAGGTTTTATTTCCCTTTGCCACTGAAGGCAACACACTCACTAGTCACCAGTCCACAGATGAAAACACAAAATCATATGTGTACACAGAAAGTCCAGTTAAGATGGAGACGGGTTGTGAATGACACAGATGCTACTGGTACAGTATGAGAGTCTGACTGCTTTCAAAAGGTCCAGTGATCATACAAGCGTATCAGTCACTCTCATACTTTCTCATGGTTCTATTGACAATGAGAAGCAACAACACAACACTACTGCTTGGACATGTTTGCTGGATCACATCATGGATGATGGATGATGGATGGATGGATGGATGGATGGATGGATGATGGATGTAATATACAGACATGACTTATGTTCACTCTGGAGGTGAGGGGGGAACTCCTGTTCTCACTTCCATTGTCACTTTAATTTGAAAAAAACATATATTCTATTTTCACCAAGATGTTAGTGAGTTAGTTTTACCAGTAAATGGCTGCTCCATCCTCACTTCTCCTATAACCAGGCCCAAACACACACACACCCCCACACACACACACACACACACACACACAACAGCCGGGCCTCCTGGGGGTCGTTTGGAGGGTCATAATTTATTTACACATGTTCTAGATAATATCAAAGTAAGTGATGTATTAGTCAATGATATCAGTGATTTCATGTCTGTTTGTTTTAGTTTTTTTACTATTTACAATAAAAAACACAGAAACATTAAAACAGACAACAGATAGATGTCAACACAAATGAGTCAAAACAGAGCAGTCCCTGGAAAAACTAGTTATTGAGGTACAATCAGATGACTGGGAACTCATTTATAAATACGAGAAAAAGTGAAATATAAAGATGTTTAATGGATGACAAAGGGCTTAAAAAATGCATCCAAGGAGAAGAATACATGACATAGAGAATCCAATAAATGATGAACGAAGGAGATGGAAAATAAATCCAAGAAATGTAAAACAAAGTTCACTCATATGATGAGAAAATGTTAGAAGAATTCTTTTAAGAAAGTACCAGAAAACAATAAAGACCATGTCAGCAGTACATAGAAGGTTCTACATAGTATCATTCAACAGGCTTCCAGTAAGGATACCGTTATTGAAAACAGACACACTTCACAAACTACAGACCCACAATTCTCCCAAATCCTAGAAAAACTCTTCAACGACATACTAGATACATTCAGAGAAATGAAATCTAATTCATTAAATCTAGGTCAAACAAAAATCATGATATTTGGAAAATATGAAATAAATAAACAGGTAAAGGTTCAAGTAGAGAGTGTAAATAGAGAAAAGGTGATTGAAGACAAATTTCTAGAAAAATGTAAGGATGAGTACGAGCACATTACAACTCTACAAAGCTGATTTCCTTTGATCTGAGCGTCTCCATGGCTCCAGTGCTGATCTCCTATCAGATCAAAGGAGATCAGGGCCTTTTGCCATGGAGATGCTCGGATCCAAGATTTCCTCCGGCTTTGATCTCCGTTGATCTCCATCCGGTGCCTCTCCCATCCACTTTGTGATGAAAGGCTCATTATTGTTCTTTTTCACAACCTTGGTGATGACGTCATCATTAGATTCAGGTATGATGAAGCAGGCAGAGAACTAAAACATGCAGGACACCAGCACTCTCTGACCCAGTTTGGACACCCTGTCATAGACCATCAAGAGACAGCTTAGTTTTATCCTACTGATGACGTGTTGCTGCAATAGTCATCTTGCTCAGTTTCAAGTTTTTTCCCACAGACATCAGAGCACTCTGTAACAGGATTTGACAGATAGTGACGGGGCGCGGCCAGCAGGGGCCAGCAGCGAGGCTGACTTGCTCTTTGACCGTGTGACTGTGGTGACCAAATCCAGGGGGCGTATTACATTGGTTATTGATGTAGCTTAAAGAGGTGGAACAGATTAAACATTCAGATGAAACAATCAGCAAATAAAAGTCAAATGAAGAAAACGTACAAGGGCTTATTAGTCAATGATATCAGTGATTTCATGTCTGTTTGTTTTTTTACTATTTCCAATAAAAACCACAGAAAGATTAAAAGAGACAACAGATGGATATCATTACAAATGAGTCAGAAGAGAGGAATCCCTGGATAAACTAGTTATTGAGGTACAATCGGATGACTGGGAACTCATTTATAAAGGAAAAGACGCCCTGTCACTATGAGTGTACAATCAAACAATACAAGAGAAAGTGAAATATGGATCTGGACTCTGGGAGCAGTGGGCGGAGCTGAGGTTGCACCGTGAGAGAGAGCGAGAGAGAGAGAGAGAGAGAGAGAGAGAGTGGACAAAGCTAGAGACTGAGACTGAGACTGAGACTGAGACTGAGTTTTACACTCGGACTTGGACTTGGAGTGGAGTGGATCAGTCTGGAGGCCCAGGCACATGACCACCTCAGCTTCCACTCAGAGCCCAGACCAGCTGTTCAGATTTGGACACTTGGAGCTGAGAAGGGGGAGGCTCCATGATTCCTCTTCATGCAGAGGTTTTATTTCCCTTTGCCACTGAAGGCAACACACTCACTAGTCACCAGTCCACAGATGAAAACACAAAATCATATGTGTACACAGAAAGTCCAGTTAAGATGGAGACGGGTTGTGAATGACACAGATGCTACTGGTACAGTATGAGAGTCTGACTGCTTTCAAAAGGTCCAGTGATCATACAAGCGTATCAGTCACTCTCATACTTTCTCATGGTTCTATTGACAATGAGAAGCAACAACACAACACTACTGCTTGGACATGTTTGCTGGATCACATCATGGATGATGGATGATGGATGGATGGATGGATGGATGGATGGATGATGGATGTAATATACAGACATGACTTATGTTCACTCTGGAGGTGAGGGGGGAACTCCTGTTCTCACTTCCATTGTCACTTTAATTTGAAAAAAACATATATTCTATTTTCACCAAGATGTTAGTGAGTTAGTTTTACCAGTAAATGGCTGCTCCATCCTCACTTCTCCTATAACCAGGCCCAAACACACACACACCCCCACACACACACACACACACAACAGCCGGGCCTCCTGGGGGTCGTTTGGAGGGTCATAATTTATTTACACATGTTCTAGATAATATCAAAGTAAGTGATGTATTAGTCAATGATATCAGTGATTTCATGTCTGTTTGTTTTAGTTTTTTTACTATTTACAATAAAAACCACAGAAACATTAAAACAGACAACAGATAGATGTCAACACAAATGAGTCAAAACAGAGCAGTCCCTGGAAAAACTAGTTATTGAGGTACAATCAGATGACTGGGAACTCATTTATAAATACGAGAAAAAGTGAAATATAAAGATGTTTAATGGATGACAAAGGGCTTAAAAAATGCATCCAAGGAGAAGAATACATGACATAGAGAATCCAATAAATGATGAACGAAGGAGATGGAAAATAAATCCAAGAAATGTAAAACAAAGTTCACTCATATGATGAGAAAATGTTAGAAGAATTCTTTTAAGAAAGTACCAGAAAACAATAAAGACCATGTCAGCAGTACATAGAAGGTTCTACATAGTATCATTCAACAGGCTTCCAGTAAGGATACCGTTATTGAAAACAGACACACTTCACAAACTACAGACCCACAATTCTCCCAAATCCTAGAAAAACTCTTCAACGACATACTAGATACATTCAGAGAAATGAAATCTAATTCATTAAATCTAGGTCAAACAAAAATCATGATATTTGGAAAATATGAAATAAATAAACAGGTAAAGGTTCAAGTAGAGAGTGTAAATAGAGAAAAGGTGATTGAAGACAAATTTCTAGAAAAATGTAAGGATGAGTACGAGCACATTACAACTCTACAAAGCTGATTTCCTTTGATCTGAGCGTCTCCATGGCTCCAGTGCTGATCTCCTATCAGATCAAAGGAGATCAGGGCCTTTTGCCATGGAGATGCTCGGATCCAAGATTTCCTCCGGCTTTGATCTCCGTTGATCTCCATCCGGTGCCTCTCCCATCCACTTTGTGATGAAAGGCTCATTATTGTTCTTTTTCACAACCTTGGTGATGACGTCATCATTAGATTCAGGTATGATGAAGCAGGCAGAGAACTAAAACATGCAGGACACCAGCACTCTCTGACCCAGTTTGGACACCCTGTCATAGACCATCAAGAGACAGCTTAGTTTTATCCTACTGATGACGTGTTGCTGCAATAGTCATCTTGCTCAGTTTCAAGTTTTTTCCCACAGACATCAGAGCACTCTGTAACAGGATTTGACAGATAGTGACGGGGCGCGGCCAGCAGGGGCCAGCAGCGAGGCTGACTTGCTCTTTGACCGTGTGACTGTGGTGACCAAATCCAGGGGGCGTATTACATTGGTTATTGATGTAGCTTAAAGAGGTGGAACAGATTAAACATTCAGATGAAACAATCAGCAAATAAAAGTCAAATGAAGAAAACGTACAAGGGCTTATTAGTCAATGATATCAGTGATTTCATGTCTGTTTGTTTTTTTACTATTTCCAATAAAAACCACAGAAAGATTAAAAGAGACAACAGATGGATATCATTACAAATGAGTCAGAAGAGAGGAATCCCTGGATAAACTAGTTATTGAGGTACAATCGGATGACTGGGAACTCATTTATAAAGGAAAAGACGCCCTGTCACTATGAGTGTACAATCAAACAATACAAGAGAAAGTGAAATATGGATCTGGACTCTGGGAGCAGTGGGCGGAGCTGAGGTTGCACCGTGAGAGAGAGCGAGAGAGAGAGAGAGAGAGAGAGAGAGTGGACAAAGCTAGAGACTGAGACTGAGACTGAGACTGAGTTTTACACTCGGACTTGGACTTGGAGTGGAGTGGATCAGTCTGGAGGCCCAGGCACATGACCACCTCAGCTTCCACTCAGAGCCCAGACCAGCTGTTCAGATTTGGACACTTGGAGCTGAGAAGGGGGAGGCTCCATGATTCCTCTTCATGCAGAGGTTTTATTTCCCTTTGCCACTGAAGGCAACACACTCACTAGTCACCAGTCCACAGATGAAAACACAAAATCATATGTGTACACAGAAAGTCCAGTTAAGATGGAGACGGGTTGTGAATGACACAGATGCTACTGGTACAGTATGAGAGTCTGACTGCTTTCAAAAGGTCCAGTGATCATACAAGCGTATCAGTCACTCTCATACTTTCTCATGGTTCTATTGACAATGAGAAGCAACAACACAACACTACTGCTTGGACATGTTTGCTGGATCACATCATGGATGATGGATGATGGATGGATGGATGGATGGATGGATGGATGATGGATGTAATATACAGACATGACTTATGTTCACTCTGGAGGTGAGGGGGGAACTCCTGTTCTCACTTCCATTGTCACTTTAATTTGAAAAAAACATATATTCTATTTTCACCAAGATGTTAGTGAGTTAGTTTTACCAGTAAATGGCTGCTCCATCCTCACTTCTCCTATAACCAGGCCCAAACACACACACACCCCCACACACACACACACACACACACACACAACAGCCGGGCCTCCTGGGGGTCGTTTGGAGGGTCATAATTTATTTACACATGTTCTAGATAATATCAAAGTAAGTGATGTATTAGTCAATGATATCAGTGATTTCATGTCTGTTTGTTTTAGTTTTTTTACTATTTACAATAAAAACCACAGAAACATTAAAACAGACAACAGATAGATGTCAACACAAATGAGTCAAAACAGAGCAGTCCCTGGAAAAACTAGTTATTGAGGTACAATCAGATGACTGGGAACTCATTTATAAATACGAGAAAAAGTGAAATATAAAGATGTTTAATGGATGACAAAGGGCTTAAAAAATGCATCCAAGGAGAAGAATACATGACATAGAGAATCCAATAAATGATGAACGAAGGAGATGGAAAATAAATCCAAGAAATGTAAAACAAAGTTCACTCATATGATGAGAAAATGTTAGAAGAATTCTTTTAAGAAAGTACCAGAAAACAATAAAGACCATGTCAGCAGTACATAGAAGGTTCTACATAGTATCATTCAACAGGCTTCCAGTAAGGATACCGTTATTGAAAACAGACACACTTCACAAACTACAGACCCACAATTCTCCCAAATCCTAGAAAAACTCTTCAACGACATACTAGATACATTCAGAGAAATGAAATCTAATTCATTAAATCTAGGTCAAACAAAAATCATGATATTTGGAAAATATGAAATAAATAAACAGGTAAAGGTTCAAGTAGAGAGTGTAAATAGAGAAAAGGTGATTGAAGACAAATTTCTAGAAAAATGTAAGGATGAGTACGAGCACATTACAACTCTACAAAGCTGATTTCCTTTGATCTGAGCGTCTCCATGGCTCCAGTGCTGATCTCCTATCAGATCAAAGGAGATCAGGGCCTTTTGCCATGGAGATGCTCGGATCCAAGATTTCCTCCGGCTTTGATCTCCGTTGATCTCCATCCGGTGCCTCTCCCATCCACTTTGTGATGAAAGGCTCATTATTGTTCTTTTTCACAACCTTGGTGATGACGTCATCATTAGATTCAGGTATGATGAAGCAGGCAGAGAACTAAAACATGCAGGACACCAGCACTCTCTGACCCAGTTTGGACACCCTGTCGTAGACCATCAAGAGACAGCTTAGTTTTATCCTACTGATGACGTGTTGCTGCAATAGTCATCTTGCTCAGTTTCAAGTTTTTTCCCACAGACATCAGAGCACTCTGTAACAGGATTTGACAGATAGTGACGGGGCGCGGCCAGCAGGGGCCAGCAGCGAGGCTGACTTGCTCTTTGACCGTGTGACTGTGGTGACCAAATCCAGGGGGCGTATTACATTGGTTATTGATGTAGCTTAAAGAGGTGGAACAGATTAAACATTCAGATGAAACAATCAGCAAATAAAAGTCAAATGAAGAAAACGTACAAGGGCTTATTAGTCAATGATATCAGTGATTTCATGTCTGTTTGTTTTTTTACTATTTCCAATAAAAACCACAGAAAGATTAAAAGAGACAACAGATGAATATCATTACAAATGAGTCAGAAGAGAGGAATCCCTGGATAAACTAGTTATTGAGGTACAATCGGATGACTGGGAACTCATTTATAAAGGAAAAGACGCCCTGTCACTATGAGTGTACAATCAAACAATACAAGAGAAAGTGAAATATGGATCTGGACTCTGGGAGCAGTGGGCGGAGCTGAGGTTGCACCGTGAGAGAGAGCGAGAGAGAGAGAGAGAGAGAGAGAGAGTGGACAAAGCTAGAGACTGAGACTGAGACTGAGACTGAGACTGAGTTTTACACTCGGACTTGGACTTGGAGTGGAGTGGATCAGTCTGGAGGCCCAGGCACATGACCACCTCAGCTTCCACTCAGAGCCCAGACCAGCTGTTCAGATTTGGACACTTGGAGCTGAGAAGGGGGAGGCTCCATGATTCCTCTTCATGCAGAGGTTTTATTTCCCTTTGCCACTGAAGGCAACACACTCACTAGTCACCAGTCCACAGATGAAAACACAAAATCATATGTGTACACAGAAAGTCCAGTTAAGATGGAGACGGGTTGTGAATGACACAGATGCTACTGGTACAGTATGAGAGTCTGACTGCTTTCAAAAGGTCCAGTGATCATACAAGCGTATCAGTCACTCTCATACTTTCTCATGGTTCTATTGACAATGAGAAGCAACAACACAACACTACTGCTTGGACATGTTTGCTGGATCACATCATGGATGATGGATGATGGATGGATGGATGGATGGATGGATGGATGATGGATGTAATATACAGACATGACTTATGTTCACTCTGGAGGTGAGGGGGGAACTCCTGTTCTCACTTCCATTGTCACTTTAATTTGAAAAAAACATATATTCTATTTTCACCAAGATGTTAGTGAGTTAGTTTTACCAGTAAATGGCTGCTCCATCCTCACTTCTCCTATAACCAGGCCCAAACACACACACACCCCCCCACACACACACACACACACACACACAACAGCCGGGCCTCCTGGGGGTCGTTTGGAGGGTCATAATTTATTTACACATGTTCTAGATAATATCAAAGTAAGTGATGTATTAGTCAATGATATCAGTGATTTCATGTCTGTTTGTTTTAGTTTTTTTACTATTTACAATAAAAACCACAGAAACATTAAAACAGACAACAGATAGATGTCAACACAAATGAGTCAAAACAGAGCAGTCCCTGGAAAAACTAGTTATTGAGGTACAATCAGATGACTGGGAACTCATTTATAAATACGAGAAAAAGTGAAATATAAAGATGTTTAATGGATGACAAAGGGCTTAAAAAATGCATCCAAGGAGAAGAATACATGACATAGAGAATCCAATAAATGATGAACGAAGGAGATGGAAAATAAATCCAAGAAATGTAAAACAAAGTTCACTCATATGATGAGAAAATGTTAGAAGAATTCTTTTAAGAAAGTACCAGAAAACAATAAAGACCATGTCAGCAGTACATAGAAGGTTCTACATAGTATCATTCAACAGGCTTCCAGTAAGGATACCGTTATTGAAAACAGACACACTTCACAAACTACAGACCCACAATTCTCCCAAATCCTAGAAAAACTCTTCAACGACATACTAGATACATTCAGAGAAATGAAATCTAATTCATTAAATCTAGGTCAAACAAAAATCATGATATTTGGAAAATATGAAATAAATAAACAGGTAAAGGTTCAAGTAGAGAGTGTAAATAGAGAAAAGGTGATTGAAGACAAATTTCTAGAAAAATGTAAGGATGAGTACGAGCACATTACAACTCTACAAAGCTGATTTCCTTTGATCTGAGCGTCTCCATGGCTCCAGTGCTGATCTCCTATCAGATCAAAGGAGATCAGGGCCTTTTGCCATGGAGATGCTCGGATCCAAGATTTCCTCCGGCTTTGATCTCCGTTGATCTCCATCCGGTGCCTCTCCCATCCACTTTGTGATGAAAGGCTCATTATTGTTCTTTTTCACAACCTTGGTGATGACGTCATCATTAGATTCAGGTATGATGAAGCAGGCAGAGAACTAAAACATGCAGGACACCAGCACTCTCTGACCCAGTTTGGACACCCTGTCGTAGACCATCAAGAGACAGCTTAGTTTTATCCTACTGATGACGTGTTGCTGCAATAGTCATCTTGCTCAGTTTCAAGTTTTTTCCCACAGACATCAGAGCACTCTGTAACAGGATTTGACAGATAGTGACGGGGCGCGGCCAGCAGGGGCCAGCAGCGAGGCTGACTTGCTCTTTGACCGTGTGACTGTGGTGACCAAATCCAGGGGGCGTATTACATTGGTTATTGATGTAGCTTAAAGAGGTGGAACAGATTAAACATTCAGATGAAACAATCAGCAAATAAAAGTCAAATGAAGAAAACGTACAAGGGCTTATTAGTCAATGATATCAGTGATTTCATGTCTGTTTGTTTTTTTACTATTTCCAATAAAAACCACAGAAAGATTAAAAGAGACAACAGATGAATATCATTACAAATGAGTCAGAAGAGAGGAATCCCTGGATAAACTAGTTATTGAGGTACAATCGGATGACTGGGAACTCATTTATAAAGGAAAAGACGCCCTGTCACTATGAGTGTACAATCAAACAATACAAGAGAAAGTGAAATATGGATCTGGACTCTGGGAGCAGTGGGCGGAGCTGAGGTTGCACCGTGAGAGAGAGCGAGAGAGAGAGAGAGAGAGAGAGAGAGTGGACAAAGCTAGAGACTGAGACTGAGACTGAGACTGAGACTGAGTTTTACACTCGGACTTGGACTTGGAGTGGAGTGGATCAGTCTGGAGGCCCAGGCACATGACCACCTCAGCTTCCACTCAGAGCCCAGACCAGCTGTTCAGATTTGGACACTTGGAGCTGAGAAGGGGGAGGCTCCATGATTCCTCTTCATGCAGAGGTTTTATTTCCCTTTGCCACTGAAGGCAACACACTCACTAGTCACCAGTCCACAGATGAAAACACAAAATCATATGTGTACACAGAAAGTCCAGTTAAGATGGAGACGGGTTGTGAATGACACAGATGCTACTGGTACAGTATGAGAGTCTGACTGCTTTCAAAAGGTCCAGTGATCATACAAGCGTATCAGTCACTCTCATACTTTCTCATGGTTCTATTGACAATGAGAAGCAACAACACAACACTACTGCTTGGACATGTTTGCTGGATCACATCATGGATGATGGATGATGGATGGATGGATGGATGGATGGATGGATGATGGATGTAATATACAGACATGACTTATGTTCACTCTGGAGGTGAGGGGGGAACTCCTGTTCTCACTTTCATTGTCACTTTAATTTGAAAAAAACATATATTCTATTTTCACCAAGATGTTAGTGAGTTAGTTTTACCAGTAAATGGCTGCTCCATCCTCACTTCTCCTATAACCAGGCCCAAACACACACACACACACACACACAACAGCCGGGCCTCCTGGGGGTCGTTTGGAGGGTCATAATTTATTTACACATGTTATAGATAATATCAAAGTAAGTGATGTATTAGTCAATGATATCAGTGATTTCATGTCTGTTTGTTTTAGTTTTTTTACTATTTACAATAAAAAACACAGAAACATTAAAACAGACAACAGATAGATGTCAACACAAATGAGTCAAAACAGAGCAGTCCCTGGAAAAACTAGTTATTGAGGTACAATCAGATGACTGGGAACTCATTTATAAATACGAGAAAAAGTGGAATATAAAGATGTTTAATGGATGACAAAGGGCTTAAAAAATGCATCCAAGGAGAAGAATACATGACATAGAGAATCCAATAAATGATGAACGAAGGAGATGGAAAATAAATCCAAGAAATGTAAAACAAAGTTCACTCATATGATGAGAAAATGTTAGAAGAATTCTTTTAAGAAAGTACCAGAAAACAATAAAGACCATGTCAGCAGTACATAGAAGGTTCTACATAGTATCATTCAACAGGCTTCCAGTAAGGATACCGTTATTGAAAACAGACACACTTCACAAACTACAGACCCACAATTCTCCCAAATCCTAGAAAAACTCTTCAACGACATACTAGATACATTCAGAGAAATGAAATCTAATTCATTAAATCTAGGTCAAACAAAAATCATGATATTTGGAAAATATGAAATAAATAAACAGGTAAAGGTTCAAGTAGAGAGTGTAAATAGAGAAAAGGTGATTGAAGACAAATTTCTAGAAAAATGTAAGGATGAGTACGAGCACATTACAACTCTACAAAGCTGATTTCCTTTGATCTGAGCGTCTCCATGGCTCCAGTGCTGATCTCCTATCAGATCAAAGGAGATCAGGGCCTTTTGCCATGGAGATGCTCGGATCCAAGATTTCCTCCGGCTTTGATCTCCGTTGATCTCCATCCGGTGCCTCTCCCATCCACTTTGTGATGAAAGGCTCATTATTGTTCTTTTTCACAACCTTGGTGATGACGTCATCATTAGATTCAGGTATGATGAAGCAGGCAGAGAACTAAAACATGCAGGACACCAGCACTCTCTGACCCAGTTTGGACACCCTGTCGTAGACCATCAAGAGACAGCTTAGTTTTATCCTACTGATGACGTGTTGCTGCAATAGTCATCTTGCTCAGTTTCAAGTTTTTTCCCACAGACATCAGAGCACTCTGTAACAGGATTTGACAGATAGTGACGGGGCGCGGCCAGCAGGGGCCAGCAGCGAGGCTGACTTGCTCTTTGACCGTGTGACTGTGGTGACCAAATCCAGGGGGCGTATTACATTGGTTATTGATGTAGCTTAAAGAGGTGGAACAGATTAAACATTCAGATGAAACAATCAGCAAATAAAAGTCAAATGAAGAAAACGTACAAGGGCTTATTAGTCAATGATATCAGTGATTTCATGTCTGTTTGTTTTTTTACTATTTCCAATAAAAACCACAGAAAGATTAAAAGAGACAACAGATGAATATCATTACAAATGAGTCAGAAGAGAGGAATCCCTGGATAAACTAGTTATTGAGGTACAATCGGATGACTGGGAACTCATTTATAAAGGAAAAGACGCCCTGTCACTATGAGTGTACAATCAAACAATACAAGAGAAAGTGAAATATGGATCTGGACTCTGGGAGCAGTGGGCGGAGCTGAGGTTGCACCGTGAGAGAGAGCGAGAGAGAGAGAGAGAGAGAGAGAGAGTGGACAAAGCTAGAGACTGAGACTGAGACTGAGACTGAGTTTTACACTCGGACTTGGACTTGGAGTGGAGTGGATCAGTCTGGAGGCCCAGGCACATGACCACCTCAGCTTCCACTCAGAGCCCAGACCAGCTGTTCAGATTTGGACACTTGGAGCTGAGAAGGGGGAGGCTCCATGATTCCTCTTCATGCAGAGGTTTTATTTCCCTTTGCCACTGAAGGCAACACACTCACTAGTCACCAGTCCACAGATGAAAACACAAAATCATATGTGTACACAGAAAGTCCAGTTAAGATGGAGACGGGTTGTGAATGACACAGATGCTACTGGTACAGTATGAGAGTCTGACTGCTTTCAAAAGGTCCAGTGATCATACAAGCGTATCAGTCACTCTCATACTTTCTCATGGTTCTATTGACAATGAGAAGCAACAACACAACACTACTGCTTGGACATGTTTGCTGGATCACATCATGGATGATGGATGATGGATGGATGGATGGATGGATGGATGGATGATGGATGTAATATACAGACATGACTTATGTTCACTCTGGAGGTGAGGGGGGAACTCCTGTTCTCACTTTCATTGTCACTTTAATTTGAAAAAAACATATATTCTATTTTCACCAAGATGTTAGTGAGTTAGTTTTACCAGTAAATGGCTGCTCCATCCTCACTTCTCCTATAACCAGGCCCAAACACACACACACACACACACACAACAGCCGGGCCTCCTGGGGGTCGTTTGGAGGGTCATAATTTATTTACACATGTTATAGATAATATCAAAGTAAGTGATGTATTAGTCAATGATATCAGTGATTTCATGTCTGTTTGTTTTAGTTTTTTTACTATTTACAATAAAAAACACAGAAACATTAAAACAGACAACAGATAGATGTCAACACAAATGAGTCAAAACAGAGCAGTCCCTGGAAAAACTAGTTATTGAGGTACAATCAGATGACTGGGAACTCATTTATAAATACGAGAAAAAGTGGAATATAAAGATGTTTAATGGATGACAAAGGGCTTAAAAAATGCATCCAAGGAGAAGAATACATGACATAGAGAATCCAATAAATGATGAACGAAGGAGATGGAAAATAAATCCAAGAAATGTAAAACAAAGTTCACTCATATGATGAGAAAATGTTAGAAGAATTCTTTTAAGAAAGTACCAGAAAACAATAAAGACCATGTCAGCAGTACATAGAAGGTTCTACATAGTATCATTCAACAGGCTTCCAGTAAGGATACCGTTATTGAAAACAGACACACTTCACAAACTACAGACCCACAATTCTCCCAAATCCTAGAAAAACTCTTCAACGACATACTAGATACATTCAGAGAAATGAAATCTAATTCATTAAATCTAGGTCAAACAAAAATCATGATATTTGGAAAATATGAAATAAATAAACAGGTAAAGGTTCAAGTAGAGAGTGTAAATAGAGAAAAGGTGATTGAAGACAAATTTCTAGAAAAATGTAAGGATGAGTACGAGCACATTACAACTCTACAAAGCTGATTTCCTTTGATCTGAGCGTCTCCATGGCTCCAGTGCTGATCTCCTATCAGATCAAAGGAGATCAGGGCCTTTTGCCATGGAGATGCTCGGATCCAAGATTTCCTCCGGCTTTGATCTCCGTTGATCTCCATCCGGTGCCTCTCCCATCCACTTTGTGATGAAAGGCTCATTATTGTTCTTTTTCACAACCTTGGTGATGACGTCATCATTAGATTCAGGTATGATGAAGCAGGCAGAGAACTAAAACATGCAGGACACCAGCACTCTCTGACCCAGTTTGGACACCCTGTCGTAGACCATCAAGAGACAGCTTAGTTTTATCCTACTGATGACGTGTTGCTGCAATAGTCATCTTGCTCAGTTTCAAGTTTTTTCCCACAGACATCAGAGCACTCTGTAACAGGATTTGACAGATAGTGACGGGGCGCGGCCAGCAGGGGCCAGCAGCGAGGCTGACTTGCTCTTTGACCGTGTGACTGTGGTGACCAAATCCAGGGGGCGTATTACATTGGTTATTGATGTAGCTTAAAGAGGTGGAACAGATTAAACATTCAGATGAAACAATCAGCAAATAAAAGTCAAATGAAGAAAACGTACAAGGGCTTATTAGTCAATGATATCAGTGATTTCATGTCTGTTTGTTTTTTTACTATTTCCAATAAAAACCACAGAAAGATTAAAAGAGACAACAGATGGATATCATTACAAATGAGTCAGAAGAGAGGAATCCCTGGATAAACTAGTTATTGAGGTACAATCGGATGACTGGGAACTCATTTATAAAGGAAAAGACGCCCTGTCACTATGAGTGTACAATCAAACAATACAAGAGAAAGTGAAATATGGATCTGGACTCTGGGAGCAGTGGGCGGAGCTGAGGTTGCACCGTGAGAGAGAGCGAGAGAGAGAGAGAGAGAGAGAGAGAGTGGACAAAGCTAGAGACTGAGACTGAGACTGAGTTTTACACTCGGACTTGGACTTGGAGTGGAGTGGATCAGTCTGGAGGCCCAGGCACATGACCACCTCAGCTTCCACTCAGAGCCCAGACCAGCTGTTCAGATTTGGACACTTGGAGCTGAGAAGGGGGAGGCTCCATGATTCCTCTTCATGCAGAGGTTTTATTTCCCTTTGCCACTGAAGGCAACACACTCACTAGTCACCAGTCCACAGATGAAAACACAAAATCATATGTGTACACAGAAAGTCCAGTTAAGATGGAGACGGGTTGTGAATGACACAGATGCTACTGGTACAGTATGAGAGTCTGACTGCTTTCAAAAGGTCCAGTGATCATACAAGCGTATCAGTCACTCTCATACTTTCTCATGGTTCTATTGACAATGAGAAGCAACAACACAACACTACCGCTTGGACATGTTTGCTGGATCACATCATGGATGATGGATGATGGATGGATGGATGGATGGATGGATGGATGGATGATGGATGTAATATACAGTTATGACTTATGTTCACTCTGGAGGTGAGGGGGGAACTCCTGTTCTCACTTTCATTGTCACTTTAATTTGAAAAAAACATATATTCTATTTTCACCAAGATGTTAGTGAGTTAGTTTTACCAGTAAATGGCTGCTCCATCCTCACTTCTCCTATAACCAGGCCCAAACACACACACACACACACACACAACAGCCGGGCCTCCTGGGGGTCGTTTGGAGGGTCATAATTTATTTACACATGTTCTAGATAATATCAAAGTAAGTGATGTATTAGTCAATGATATCAGTGATTTCATGTCTGTTTGTTTTAGTTTTTTTACTATTTACAATAAAAAACACAGAAACATTAAAACAGACAACAGATAGATGTCAACACAAATGAGTCAAAACAGAGCAGTCCCTGGAAAAACTAGTTATTGAGGTACAATCAGATGACTGGGAACTCATTTATAAATACGAGAAAAAGTGGAATATAAAGATGTTTAATGGATGACAAAGGGCTTAAAAAATGCATCCAAGGAGAAGAATACATGACATAGAGAATCCAATAAATGATGAACGAAGGAGATGGAAAATAAATCCAAGAAATGTAAAACAAAGTTCACTCATATGATGAGAAAATGTTAGAAGAATTCTTTTAAGAAAGTACCAGAAAACAATAAAGACCATGTCAGCAGTACATAGAAGGTTCTACATAGTATCATTCAACAGGCTTCCAGTAAGGATACCGTTATTGAAAACAGACACACTTCACAAACTACAGACCCACAATTCTCCCAAATCCTAGAAAAACTCTTCAACGACATACTAGATACATTCAGAGAAATGAAATCTAATTCATTAAATCTAGGTCAAACAAAAATCATGATATTTGGAAAATATGAAATAAATAAACAGGTAAAGGTTCAAGTAGAGAGTGTAAATAGAGAAAAGGTGATTGAAGACAAATTTCTAGAAAAATGTAAGGATGAGTACGAGCACATTACAACTCTACAAAGCTGATTTCCTTTGATCTGAGCGTCTCCATGGCTCCAGTGCTGATCTCCTATCAGATCAAAGGAGATCAGGGCCTTTTGCCATGGAGATGCTCGGATCCAAGATTTCCTCCGGCTTTGATCTCCGTTGATCTCCATCCGGTGCCTCTCCCATCCACTTTGTGATGAAAGGCTCATTATTGTTCTTTTTCACAACCTTGGTGATGACGTCATCATTAGATTCAGGTATGATGAAGCAGGCAGAGAACTAAAACATGCAGGACACCAGCACTCTCTGACCCAGTTTGGACACCCTGTCGTAGACCATCAAGAGACAGCTTAGTTTTATCCTACTGATGACGTGTTGCTGCAATAGTCATCTTGCTCAGTTTCAAGTTTTTTCCCACAGACATCAGAGCACTCTGTAACAGGATTTGACAGATAGTGACGGGGCGCGGCCAGCAGGGGCCAGCAGCGAGGCTGACTTGCTCTTTGACCGTGTGACTGTGGTGACCAAATCCAGGGGGCGTATTACATTGGTTATTGATGTAGCTTAAAGAGGTGGAACAGATTAAACATTCAGATGAAACAATCAGCAAATAAAAGTCAAATGAAGAAAACGTACAAGGGCTTATTAGTCAATGATATCAGTGATTTCATGTCTGTTTGTTTTTTTACTATTTCCAATAAAAACCACAGAAAGATTAAAAGAGACAACAGATGAATATCATTACAAATGAGTCAGAAGAGAGGAATCCCTGGATAAACTAGTTATTGAGGTACAATCGGATGACTGGGAACTCATTTATAAAGGAAAAGACGCCCTGTCACTATGAGTGTACAATCAAACAATACAAGAGAAAGTGAAATATGGATCTGGACTCTGGGAGCAGTGGGCGGAGCTGAGGTTGCACCGTGAGAGAGAGCGAGAGAGAGAGAGAGAGAGAGAGAGAGTGGACAAAGCTAGAGACTGAGACTGAGACTGAGACTGAGTTTTACACTCGGACTTGGACTTGGAGTGGAGTGGATCAGTCTGGAGGCCCAGGCACATGACCACCTCAGCTTCCACTCAGAGCCCAGACCAGCTGTTCAGATTTGGACACTTGGAGCTGAGAAGGGGGAGGCTCCATGATTCCTCTTCATGCAGAGGTTTTATTTCCCTTTGCCACTGAAGGCAACACACTCACTAGTCACCAGTCCACAGATGAAAACACAAAATCATATGTGTACACAGAAAGTCCAGTTAAGATGGAGACGGGTTGTGAATGACACAGATGCTACTGGTACAGTATGAGAGTCTGACTGCTTTCAAAAGGTCCAGTGATCATACAAGCGTATCAGTCACTCTCATACTTTCTCATGGTTCTATTGACAATGAGAAGCAACAACACAACACTACTGCTTGGACATGTTTGCTGGATCACATCATGGATGATGGATGATGGATGGATGGATGGATGGATGGATGGATGATGGATGTAATATACAGACATGACTTATGTTCACTCTGGAGGTGAGGGGGGAACTCCTGTTCTCACTTTCATTGTCACTTTAATTTGAAAAAAACATATATTCTATTTTCACCAAGATGTTAGTGAGTTAGTTTTACCAGTAAATGGCTGCTCCATCCTCACTTCTCCTATAACCAGGCCCAAACACACACACACACACACACACAACAGCCGGGCCTCCTGGGGGTCGTTTGGAGGGTCATAATTTATTTACACATGTTATAGATAATATCAAAGTAAGTGATGTATTAGTCAATGATATCAGTGATTTCATGTCTGTTTGTTTTAGTTTTTTTACTATTTACAATAAAAAACACAGAAACATTAAAACAGACAACAGATAGATGTCAACACAAATGAGTCAAAACAGAGCAGTCCCTGGAAAAACTAGTTATTGAGGTACAATCAGATGACTGGGAACTCATTTATAAATACGAGAAAAAGTGGAATATAAAGATGTTTAATGGATGACAAAGGGCTTAAAAAATGCATCCAAGGAGAAGAATACATGACATAGAGAATCCAATAAATGATGAACGAAGGAGATGGAAAATAAATCCAAGAAATGTAAAACAAAGTTCACTCATATGATGAGAAAATGTTAGAAGAATTCTTTTAAGAAAGTACCAGAAAACAATAAAGACCATGTCAGCAGTACATAGAAGGTTCTACATAGTATCATTCAACAGGCTTCCAGTAAGGATACCGTTATTGAAAACAGACACACTTCACAAACTACAGACCCACAATTCTCCCAAATCCTAGAAAAACTCTTCAACGACATACTAGATACATTCAGAGAAATGAAATCTAATTCATTAAATCTAGGTCAAACAAAAATCATGATATTTGGAAAATATGAAATAAATAAACAGGTAAAGGTTCAAGTAGAGAGTGTAAATAGAGAAAAGGTGATTGAAGACAAATTTCTAGAAAAATGTAAGGATGAGTACGAGCACATTACAACTCTACAAAGCTGATTTCCTTTGATCTGAGCGTCTCCATGGCTCCAGTGCTGATCTCCTATCAGATCAAAGGAGATCAGGGCCTTTTGCCATGGAGATGCTCGGATCCAAGATTTCCTCCGGCTTTGATCTCCGTTGATCTCCATCCGGTGCCTCTCCCATCCACTTTGTGATGAAAGGCTCATTATTGTTCTTTTTCACAACCTTGGTGATGACGTCATCATTAGATTCAGGTATGATGAAGCAGGCAGAGAACTAAAACATGCAGGACACCAGCACTCTCTGACCCAGTTTGGACACCCTGTCGTAGACCATCAAGAGACAGCTTAGTTTTATCCTACTGATGACGTGTTGCTGCAATAGTCATCTTGCTCAGTTTCAAGTTTTTTCCCACAGACATCAGAGCACTCTGTAACAGGATTTGACAGATAGTGACGGGGCGCGGCCAGCAGGGGCCAGCAGCGAGGCTGACTTGCTCTTTGACCGTGTGACTGTGGTGACCAAATCCAGGGGGCGTATTACATTGGTTATTGATGTAGCTTAAAGAGGTGGAACAGATTAAACATTCAGATGAAACAATCAGCAAATAAAAGTCAAATGAAGAAAACGTACAAGGGCTTATTAGTCAATGATATCAGTGATTTCATGTCTGTTTGTTTTTTTACTATTTCCAATAAAAACCACAGAAAGATTAAAAGAGACAACAGATGGATATCATTACAAATGAGTCAGAAGAGAGGAATCCCTGGATAAACTAGTTATTGAGGTACAATCGGATGACTGGGAACTCATTTATAAAGGAAAAGACGCCCTGTCACTATGAGTGTACAATCAAACAATACAAGAGAAAGTGAAATATGGATCTGGACTCTGGGAGCAGTGGGCGGAGCTGAGGTTGCACCGTGAGAGAGAGCGAGAGAGAGAGAGAGAGAGAGAGAGAGTGGACAAAGCTAGAGACTGAGACTGAGACTGAGACTGAGACTGAGTTTTACACTCGGACTTGGACTTGGAGTGGAGTGGATCAGTCTGGAGGCCCAGGCACATGACCACCTCAGCTTCCACTCAGAGCCCAGACCAGCTGTTCAGATTTGGACACTTGGAGCTGAGAAGGGGGAGGCTCCATGATTCCTCTTCATGCAGAGGTTTTATTTCCCTTTGCCACTGAAGGCAACACACTCACTAGTCACCAGTCCACAGATGAAAACACAAAATCATATGTGTACACAGAAAGTCCAGTTAAGATGGAGACGGGTTGTGAATGACACAGATGCTACTGGTACAGTATGAGAGTCTGACTGCTTTCAAAAGGTCCAGTGATCATACAAGCGTATCAGTCACTCTCATACTTTCTCATGGTTCTATTGACAATGAGAAGCAACAACACAACACTACTGCTTGGACATGTTTGCTGGATCACATCATGGATGATGGATGATGGATGGATGGATGGATGGATGGATGGATGGATGATGGATGTAATATACAGTTATGACTTATGTTCACTCTGGAGGTGAGGGGGGAACTCCTGTTCTCACTTTCATTGTCACTTTAATTTGAAAAAAACATATATTCTATTTTCACCAAGATGTTAGTGAGTTAGTTTTACCAGTAAATGGCTGCTCCATCCTCACTTCTCCTATAACCAGGCCCAAACACCCCCCCCCCCCCCCCCCCCCCCCCCCCCCCCACACACACACACACACACAACAGCCGGGCCTCCTGGGGGTCGTTTGGAGGGTCATAATTTATTTACACATGTTATAGATAATATCAAAGTAAGTGATGTATTAGTCAATGATATCAGTGATTTCATGTCTGTTTGTTTTAGTTTTTTTACTATTTACAATAAAAAACACAGAAACATTAAAACAGACAACAGATAGATGTCAACACAAATGAGTCAAAACAGAGCAGTCCCTGGAAAAACTAGTTATTGAGGTACAATCAGATGACTGGGAACTCATTTATAAATACGAGAAAAAGTGGAATATAAAGATGTTTAATGGATGACAAAGGGCTTAAAAAATGCATCCAAGGAGAAGAATACATGACATAGAGAATCCAATAAATGATGAACGAAGGAGATGGAAAATAAATCCAAGAAATGTAAAACAAAGTTCACTCATATGATGAGAAAATGTTAGAAGAATTCTTTTAAGAAAGTACCAGAAAACAATAAAGACCATGTCAGCAGTACATAGAAGGTTCTACATAGTATCATTCAACAGGCTTCCAGTAAGGATACCGTTATTGAAAACAGACACACTTCACAAACTACAGACCCACAATTCTCCCAAATCCTAGAAAAACTCTTCAACGACATACTAGATACATTCAGAGAAATGAAATCTAATTCATTAAATCTAGGTCAAACAAAAATCATGATATTTGGAAAATATGAAATAAATAAACAGGTAAAGGTTCAAGTAGAGAGTGTAAATAGAGAAAAGGTGATTGAAGACAAATTTCTAGAAAAATGTAAGGATGAGTACGAGCACATTACAACTCTACAAAGCTGATTTCCTTTGATCTGAGCGTCTCCATGGCTCCAGTGCTGATCTCCTATCAGATCAAAGGAGATCAGGGCCTTTTGCCATGGAGATGCTCAGATCCAAGATTTCCTCCGGCTTTGATCTCCGTTGATCTCCATCCGGTGCCTCTCCCATCCACTTTGTGATGAAAGGCTCATTATTGTTCTTTTTCACAACCTTGGTGATGACGTCATCATTAGATTCAGGTATGATGAAGCAGGCAGAGAACTAAAACATGCAGGACACCAGCACTCTCTGACCCAGTTTGGACACCCTGTCGTAGACCATCAAGAGACAGCTTAGTTTTATCCTACTGATGACGTGTTGCTGCAATAGTCATCTTGCTCAGTTTCAAGTTTTTTTCCCACAGACATCAGAGCACTCTGTAACAGGATTTGACAGATAGTGACGGGGCGCGGCCAGCAGGGGCCAGCAGCGAGGCTGACTTGCTCTTTGACCGTGTGACTGTGGTGACCAAATCCAGGGGGCGTATTACATTGGTTATTGATGTAGCTTAAAGAGGTGGAACAGATTAAACATTCAGATGAAACAATCAGCAAATAAAAGTCAAATGAAGAAAACGTACAAGGGCTTATTAGTCAATGATATCAGTGATTTCATGTCTGTTTGTTTTTTTACTATTTCCAATAAAAACCACAGAAAGATTAAAAGAGACAACAGATG
The DNA here is from genome assembly GCF_963383615.2 of Lipophrys pholis. Taxonomy (NCBI): domain Eukaryota; kingdom Metazoa; phylum Chordata; class Actinopteri; order Blenniiformes; family Blenniidae; genus Lipophrys; species Lipophrys pholis. Next base: position 55,770 of record NW_028291873.1, on the reverse strand, counting down.
GATATCATTACAAATGAGTCAGAAGAGAGGAATCCCTGGATAAACTAGTTATTGAGGTACAATCGGATGACTGGGAACTCATTTATAAAGGAAAAGACGCCCTGTCACTATGAGTGTACAATCAAACAATACAAGAGAAAGTGAAATATGGATCTGGACTCTGGGAGCAGTGGGCGGAGCTGAGGTTGCACCGTGAGAGAGAGCGAGAGAGAGAGAGAGAGAGAGAGAGAGTGGACAAAGCTAGAGACTGAGACTGAGACTGAGACTGAGTTTTACACTCGGACTTGGACTTGGAGTGGAGTGGATCAGTCTGGAGGCCCAGGCACATGACCACCTCAGCTTCCACTCAGAGCCCAGACCAGCTGTTCAGATTTGGACACTTGGAGCTGAGAAGGGGGAGGCTCCATGATTCCTCTTCATGCAGAGGTTTTATTTCCCTTTGCCACTGAAGGCAACACACTCACTAGTCACCAGTCCACAGATGAAAACACAAAATCATATGTGTACACAGAAAGTCCAGTTAAGATGGAGACGGGTTGTGAATGACACAGATGCTACTGGTACAGTATGAGAGTCTGACTGCTTTCAAAAGGTCCAGTGATCATACAAGCGTATCAGTCACTCTCATACTTTCTCATGGTTCTATTGACAATGAGAAGCAACAACACAACACTACTGCTTGGACATGTTTGCTGGATCACATCATGGATGATGGATGATGGATGGATGGATGGATGGATGGATGGATGATGGATGTAATATACAGACATGACTTATGTTCACTCTGGAGGTGAGGGGGGAACTCCTGTTCTCACTTTCATTGTCACTTTAATTTGAAAAAAACATATATTCTATTTTCACCAAGATGTTAGTGAGTTAGTTTTACCAGTAAATGGCTGCTCCATCCTCACTTCTCCTATAACCAGGCCCAAACACACACACACACACACACACAACAGCCGGGCCTCCTGGGGGTCGTTTGGAGGGTCATAATTTATTTACACATGTTATAGATAATATCAAAGTAAGTGATGTATTAGTCAATGATATCAGTGATTTCATGTCTGTTTGTTTTAGTTTTTTTACTATTTACAATAAAAAACACAGAAACATTAAAACAGACAACAGATAGATGTCAACACAAATGAGTCAAAACAGAGCAGTCCCTGGAAAAACTAGTTATTGAGGTACAATCAGATGACTGGGAACTCATTTATAAATACGAGAAAAAGTGGAATATAAAGATGTTTAATGGATGACAAAGGGCTTAAAAAATGCATCCAAGGAGAAGAATACATGACATAGAGAATCCAATAAATGATGAACGAAGGAGATGGAAAATAAATCCAAGAAATGTAAAACAAAGTTCACTCATATGATGAGAAAATGTTAGAAGAATTCTTTTAAGAAAGTACCAGAAAACAATAAAGACCATGTCAGCAGTACATAGAAGGTTCTACATAGTATCATTCAACAGGCTTCCAGTAAGGATACCGTTATTGAAAACAGACACACTTCACAAACTACAGACCCACAATTCTCCCAAATCCTAGAAAAACTCTTCAACGACATACTAGATACATTCAGAGAAATGAAATCTAATTCATTAAATCTAGGTCAAACAAAAATCATGATATTTGGAAAATATGAAATAAATAAACAGGTAAAGGTTCAAGTAGAGAGTGTAAATAGAGAAAAGGTGATTGAAGACAAATTTCTAGAAAAATGTAAGGATGAGTACGAGCACATTACAACTCTACAAAGCTGATTTCCTTTGATCTGAGCGTCTCCATGGCTCCAGTGCTGATCTCCTATCAGATCAAAGGAGATCAGGGCCTTTTGCCATGGAGATGCTCGGATCCAAGATTTCCTCCGGCTTTGATCTCCGTTGATCTCCATCCGGTGCCTCTCCCATCCACTTTGTGATGAAAGGCTCATTATTGTTCTTTTTCACAACCTTGGTGATGACGTCATCATTAGATTCAGGTATGATGAAGCAGGCAGAGAACTAAAACATGCAGGACACCAGCACTCTCTGACCCAGTTTGGACACCCTGTCGTAGACCATCAAGAGACAGCTTAGTTTTATCCTACTGATGACGTGTTGCTGCAATAGTCATCTTGCTCAGTTTCAAGTTTTTTCCCACAGACATCAGAGCACTCTGTAACAGGATTTGACAGATAGTGACGGGGCGCGGCCAGCAGGGGCCAGCAGCGAGGCTGACTTGCTCTTTGACCGTGTGACTGTGGTGACCAAATCCAGGGGGCGTATTACATTGGTTATTGATGTAGCTTAAAGAGGTGGAACAGATTAAACATTCAGATGAAACAATCAGCAAATAAAAGTCAAATGAAGAAAACGTACAAGGGCTTATTAGTCAATGATATCAGTGATTTCATGTCTGTTTGTTTTTTTACTATTTCCAATAAAAACCACAGAAAGATTAAAAGAGACAACAGATGAATATCATTACAAATGAGTCAGAAGAGAGGAATCCCTGGATAAACTAGTTATTGAGGTACAATCGGATGACTGGGAACTCATTTATAAAGGAAAAGACGCCCTGTCACTATGAGTGTACAATCAAACAATACAAGAGAAAGTGAAATATGGATCTGGACTCTGGGAGCAGTGGGCGGAGCTGAGGTTGCACCGTGAGAGAGAGCGAGAGAGAGAGAGAGAGAGAGAGAGAGTGGACAAAGCTAGAGACTGAGACTGAGACTGAGACTGAGTTTTACACTCGGACTTGGACTTGGAGTGGAGTGGATCAGTCTGGAGGCCCAGGCACATGACCACCTCAGCTTCCACTCAGAGCCCAGACCAGCTGTTCAGATTTGGACACTTGGAGCTGAGAAGGGGGAGGCTCCATGATTCCTCTTCATGCAGAGGTTTTATTTCCCTTTGCCACTGAAGGCAACACACTCACTAGTCACCAGTCCACAGATGAAAACACAAAATCATATGTGTACACAGAAAGTCCAGTTAAGATGGAGACGGGTTGTGAATGACACAGATGCTACTGGTACAGTATGAGAGTCTGACTGCTTTCAAAAGGTCCAGTGATCATACAAGCGTATCAGTCACTCTCATACTTTCTCATGGTTCTATTGACAATGAGAAGCAACAACACAACACTACTGCTTGGACATGTTTGCTGGATCACATCATGGATGATGGATGATGGATGGATGGATGGATGGATGGATGGATGATGGATGTAATATACAGACATGACTTATGTTCACTCTGGAGGTGAGGGGGGAACTCCTGTTCTCACTTTCATTGTCACTTTAATTTGAAAAAAACATATATTCTATTTTCACCAAGATGTTAGTGAGTTAGTTTTACCAGTAAATGGCTGCTCCATCCTCACTTCTCCTATAACCAGGCCCAAACACACACACACACACACACACAACAGCCGGGCCTCCTGGGGGTCGTTTGGAGGGTCATAATTTATTTACACATGTTATAGATAATATCAAAGTAAGTGATGTATTAGTCAATGATATCAGTGATTTCATGTCTGTTTGTTTTAGTTTTTTTACTATTTACAATAAAAAACACAGAAACATTAAAACAGACAACAGATAGATGTCAACACAAATGAGTCAAAACAGAGCAGTCCCTGGAAAAACTAGTTATTGAGGTACAATCAGATGACTGGGAACTCATTTATAAATACGAGAAAAAGTGGAATATAAAGATGTTTAATGGATGACAAAGGGCTTAAAAAATGCATCCAAGGAGAAGAATACATGACATAGAGAATCCAATAAATGATGAACGAAGGAGATGGAAAATAAATCCAAGAAATGTAAAACAAAGTTCACTCATATGATGAGAAAATGTTAGAAGAATTCTTTTAAGAAAGTACCAGAAAACAATAAAGACCATGTCAGCAGTACATAGAAGGTTCTACATAGTATCATTCAACAGGCTTCCAGTAAGGATACCGTTATTGAAAACAGACACACTTCACAAACTACAGACCCACAATTCTCCCAAATCCTAGAAAAACTCTTCAACGACATACTAGATACATTCAGAGAAATGAAATCTAATTCATTAAATCTAGGTCAAACAAAAATCATGATATTTGGAAAATATGAAATAAATAAACAGGTAAAGGTTCAAGTAGAGAGTGTAAATAGAGAAAAGGTGATTGAAGACAAATTTCTAGAAAAATGTAAGGATGAGTACGAGCACATTACAACTCTACAAAGCTGATTTCCTTTGATCTGAGCGTCTCCATGGCTCCAGTGCTGATCTCCTATCAGATCAAAGGAGATCAGGGCCTTTTGCCATGGAGATGCTCGGATCCAAGATTTCCTCCGGCTTTGATCTCCGTTGATCTCCATCCGGTGCCTCTCCCATCCACTTTGTGATGAAAGGCTCATTATTGTTCTTTTTCACAACCTTGGTGATGACGTCATCATTAGATTCAGGTATGATGAAGCAGGCAGAGAACTAAAACATGCAGGACACCAGCACTCTCTGACCCAGTTTGGACACCCTGTCGTAGACCATCAAGAGACAGCTTAGTTTTATCCTACTGATGACGTGTTGCTGCAATAGTCATCTTGCTCAGTTTCAAGTTTTTTCCCACAGACATCAGAGCACTCTGTAACAGGATTTGACAGATAGTGACGGGGCGCGGCCAGCAGGGGCCAGCAGCGAGGCTGACTTGCTCTTTGACCGTGTGACTGTGGTGACCAAATCCAGGGGGCGTATTACATTGGTTATTGATGTAGCTTAAAGAGGTGGAACAGATTAAACATTCAGATGAAACAATCAGCAAATAAAAGTCAAATGAAGAAAACGTACAAGGGCTTATTAGTCAATGATATCAGTGATTTCATGTCTGTTTGTTTTTTTACTATTTCCAATAAAAACCACAGAAAGATTAAAAGAGACAACAGATGAATATCATTACAAATGAGTCAGAAGAGAGGAATCCCTGGATAAACTAGTTATTGAGGTACAATCGGATGACTGGGAACTCATTTATAAAGGAAAAGACGCCCTGTCACTATGAGTGTACAATCAAACAATACAAGAGAAAGTGAAATATGGATCTGGACTCTGGGAGCAGTGGGCGGAGCTGAGGTTGCACCGTGAGAGAGAGCGAGAGAGAGAGAGAGAGAGAGAGAGAGTGGACAAAGCTAGAGACTGAGACTGAGACTGAGACTGAGACTGAGTTTTACACTCGGACTTGGACTTGGAGTGGAGTGGATCAGTCTGGAGGCCCAGGCACATGACCACCTCAGCTTCCACTCAGAGCCCAGACCAGCTGTTCAGATTTGGACACTTGGAGCTGAGAAGGGGGAGGCTCCATGATTCCTCTTCATGCAGAGGTTTTATTTCCCTTTGCCACTGAAGGCAACACACTCACTAGTCACCAGTCCACAGATGAAAACACAAAATCATATGTGTACACAGAAAGTCCAGTTAAGATGGAGACGGGTTGTGAATGACACAGATGCTACTGGTACAGTATGAGAGTCTGACTGCTTTCAAAAGGTCCAGTGATCATACAAGCGTATCAGTCACTCTCATACTTTCTCATGGTTCTATTGACAATGAGAAGCAACAACACAACACTACTGCTTGGACATGTTTGCTGGATCACATCATGGATGATGGATGATGGATGGATGGATGGATGGATGGATGGATGATGGATGTAATATACAGACATGACTTATGTTCACTCTGGAGGTGAGGGGGGAACTCCTGTTCTCACTTTCATTGTCACTTTAATTTGAAAAAAACATATATTCTATTTTCACCAAGATGTTAGTGAGTTAGTTTTACCAGTAAATGGCTGCTCCATCCTCACTTCTCCTATAACCAGGCCCAAACACACACACACACACACACACAACAGCCGGGCCTCCTGGGGGTCGTTTGGAGGGTCATAATTTATTTACACATGTTATAGATAATATCAAAGTAAGTGATGTATTAGTCAATGATATCAGTGATTTCATGTCTGTTTGTTTTAGTTTTTTTACTATTTACAATAAAAAACACAGAAACATTAAAACAGACAACAGATAGATGTCAACACAAATGAGTCAAAACAGAGCAGTCCCTGGAAAAACTAGTTATTGAGGTACAATCAGATGACTGGGAACTCATTTATAAATACGAGAAAAAGTGGAATATAAAGATGTTTAATGGATGACAAAGGGCTTAAAAAATGCATCCAAGGAGAAGAATACATGACATAGAGAATCCAATAAATGATGAACGAAGGAGATGGAAAATAAATCCAAGAAATGTAAAACAAAGTTCACTCATATGATGAGAAAATGTTAGAAGAATTCTTTTAAGAAAGTACCAGAAAACAATAAAGACCATGTCAGCAGTACATAGAAGGTTCTACATAGTATCATTCAACAGGCTTCCAGTAAGGATACCGTTATTGAAAACAGACACACTTCACAAACTACAGACCCACAATTCTCCCAAATCCTAGAAAAACTCTTCAACGACATACTAGATACATTCAGAGAAATGAAATCTAATTCATTAAATCTAGGTCAAACAAAAATCATGATATTTGGAAAATATGAAATAAATAAACAGGTAAAGGTTCAAGTAGAGAGTGTAAATAGAGAAAAGGTGATTGAAGACAAATTTCTAGAAAAATGTAAGGATGAGTACGAGCACATTACAACTCTACAAAGCTGATTTCCTTTGATCTGAGCGTCTCCATGGCTCCAGTGCTGATCTCCTATCAGATCAAAGGAGATCAGGGCCTTTTGCCATGGAGATGCTCAGATCCAAGATTTCCTCCGGCTTTGATCTCCGTTGATCTCCATCCGGTGCCTCTCCCATCCACTTTGTGATGAAAGGCTCATTATTGTTCTTTTTCACAACCTTGGTGATGACGTCATCATTAGATTCAGGTATGATGAAGCAGGCAGAGAACTAAAACATGCAGGACACCAGCACTCTCTGACCCAGTTTGGACACCCTGTCGTAGACCATCAAGAGACAGCTTAGTTTTATCCTACTGATGACGTGTTGCTGCAATAGTCATCTTGCTCAGTTTCAAGTTTTTTTCCCACAGACATCAGAGCACTCTGTAACAGGATTTGACAGATAGTGACGGGGCGCGGCCAGCAGGGGCCAGCAGCGAGGCTGACTTGCTCTTTGACCGTGTGACTGTGGTGACCAAATCCAGGGGGCGTATTACATTGGTTATTGATGTAGCTTAAAGAGGTGGAACAGATTAAACATTCAGATGAAACAATCAGCAAATAAAAGTCAAATGAAGAAAACGTACAAGGGCTTATTAGTCAATGATATCAGTGATTTCATGTCTGTTTGTTTTTTTACTATTTCCAATAAAAACCACAGAAAGATTAAAAGAGACAACAGATGGATATCATTACAAATGAGTCAGAAGAGAGGAATCCCTGGATAAACTAGTTATTGAGGTACAATCGGATGACTGGGAACTCATTTATAAAGGAAAAGACGCCCTGTCACTATGAGTGTACAATCAAACAATACAAGAGAAAGTGAAATATGGATCTGGACTCTGGGAGCAGTGGGCGGAGCTGAGGTTGCACCGTGAGAGAGAGCGAGAGAGAGAGAGAGAGAGAGAGAGAGTGGACAAAGCTAGAGACTGAGACTGAGACTGAGACTGAGTTTTACACTCGGACTTGGACTTGGAGTGGAGTGGATCAGTCTGGAGGCCCAGGCACATGACCACCTCAGCTTCCACTCAGAGCCCAGACCAGCTGTTCAGATTTGGACACTTGGAGCTGAGAAGGGGGAGGCTCCATGATTCCTCTTCATGCAGAGGTTTTATTTCCCTTTGCCACTGAAGGCAACACACTCACTAGTCACCAGTCCACAGATGAAAACACAAAATCATATGTGTACACAGAAAGTCCAGTTAAGATGGAGACGGGTTGTGAATGACACAGATGCTACTGGTACAGTATGAGAGTCTGACTGCTTTCAAAAGGTCCAGTGATCATACAAGCGTATCAGTCACTCTCATACTTTCTCATGGTTCTATTGACAATGAGAAGCAACAACACAACACTACTGCTTGGACATGTTTGCTGGATCACATCATGGATGATGGATGATGGATGGATGGATGGATGGATGGATGGATGATGGATGTAATATACAGACATGACTTATGTTCACTCTGGAGGTGAGGGGGGAACTCCTGTTCTCACTTTCATTGTCACTTTAATTTGAAAAAAACATATATTCTATTTTCACCAAGATGTTAGTGAGTTAGTTTTACCAGTAAATGGCTGCTCCATCCTCACTTCTCCTATAACCAGGCCCAAACACACACACACACACACACACAACAGCCGGGCCTCCTGGGGGTCGTTTGGAGGGTCATAATTTATTTACACATGTTATAGATAATATCAAAGTAAGTGATGTATTAGTCAATGATATCAGTGATTTCATGTCTGTTTGTTTTAGTTTTTTTACTATTTACAATAAAAAACACAGAAACATTAAAACAGACAACAGATAGATGTCAACACAAATGAGTCAAAACAGAGCAGTCCCTGGAAAAACTAGTTATTGAGGTACAATCAGATGACTGGGAACTCATTTATAAATACGAGAAAAAGTGGAATATAAAGATGTTTAATGGATGACAAAGGGCTTAAAAAATGCATCCAAGGAGAAGAATACATGACATAGAGAATCCAATAAATGATGAACGAAGGAGATGGAAAATAAATCCAAGAAATGTAAAACAAAGTTCACTCATATGATGAGAAAATGTTAGAAGAATTATTTTAAGAAAGTACCAGAAAACAATAAAGACCATGTCAGCAGTACATAGAAGGTTCTACATAGTATCATTCAACAGGCTTCCAGTAAGGATACCGTTATTGAAAACAGACACACTTCACAAACTACAGACCCACAATTCTCCCAAATCCTAGAAAAACTCTTCAACGACATACTAGATACATTCAGAGAAATGAAATCTAATTCATTAAATCTAGGTCAAACAAAAATCATGATATTTGGAAAATATGAAATAAATAAACAGGTAAAGGTTCAAGTAGAGAGTGTAAATAGAGAAAAGGTGATTGAAGACAAATTTCTAGAAAAATGTAAGGATGAGTACGAGCACATTACAACTCTACAAAGCTGATTTCCTTTGATCTGAGCGTCTCCATGGCTCCAGTGCTGATCTCCTATCAGATCAAAGGAGATCAGGGCCTTTTGCCATGGAGATGCTCAGATCCAAGATTTCCTCCGGCTTTGATCTCCGTTGATCTCCATCCGGTGCCTCTCCCATCCACTTTGTGATGAAAGGCTCATTATTGTTCTTTTTCACAACCTTGGTGATGACGTCATCATTAGATTCAGGTATGATGAAGCAGGCAGAGAACTAAAACATGCAGGACACCAGCACTCTCTGACCCAGTTTGGACACCCTGTCGTAGACCATCAAGAGACAGCTTAGTTTTATCCTACTGATGACGTGTTGCTGCAATAGTCATCTTGCTCAGTTTCAAGTTTTTTCCCACAGACATCAGAGCACTCTGTAACAGGATTTGACAGATAGTGACGGGGCGCGGCCAGCAGGGGCCAGCAGCGAGGCTGACTTGCTCTTTGACCGTGTGACTGTGGTGACCAAATCCAGGGGGCGTATTACATTGGTTATTGATGTAGCTTAAAGAGGTGGAACAGATTAAACATTCAGATGAAACAATCAGCAAATAAAAGTCAAATGAAGAAAACGTACAAGGGCTTATTAGTCAATGATATCAGTGATTTCATGTCTGTTTGTTTTTTTACTATTTCCAATAAAAACCACAGAAAGATTAAAAGAGACAACAGATGGATATCATTACAAATGAGTCAGAAGAGAGGAATCCCTGGATAAACTAGTTATTGAGGTACAATCGGATGACTGGGAACTCATTTATAAAGGAAAAGACGCCCTGTCACTATGAGTGTACAATCAAACAATACAAGAGAAAGTGAAATATGGATCTGGACTCTGGGAGCAGTGGGCGGAGCTGAGGTTGCACCGTGAGAGAGAGCGAGAGAGAGAGAGAGAGAGAGAGAGAGTGGACAAAGCTAGAGACTGAGACTGAGACTGAGACTGAGTTTTACACTCGGACTTGGACTTGGAGTGGAGTGGATCAGTCTGGAGGCCCAGGCACATGACCACCTCAGCTTCCACTCAGAGCCCAGACCAGCTGTTCAGATTTGGACACTTGGAGCTGAGAAGGGGGAGGCTCCATGATTCCTCTTCATGCAGAGGTTTTATTTCCCTTTGCCACTGAAGGCAACACACTCACTAGTCACCAGTCCACAGATGAAAACACAAAATCATATGTGTACACAGAAAGTCCAGTTAAGATGGAGACGGGTTGTGAATGACACAGATGCTACTGGTACAGTATGAGAGTCTGACTGCTTTCAAAAGGTCCAGTGATCATACAAGCGTATCAGTCACTCTCATACTTTCTCATGGTTCTATTGACAATGAGAAGCAACAACACAACACTACTGCTTGGACATGTTTGCTGGATCACATCATGGATGATGGATGATGGATGGATGGATGGATGGATGGATGGATGGATGGATGATGGATGTAATATACAGACATGACTTATGTTCACTCTGGAGGTGAGGGGGGAACTCCTGTTCTCACTTCCATTGTCACTTTAATTTGAAAAAAACATATATTCTATTTTCACCAAGATGTTAGTGAGTTAGTTTTACCAGTAAATGGCTGCTCCATCCTCACTTCTCCTATAACCAGGCCCAAACACACACACACCCCCACACACACACACACACACACACACACAACAGCCGGGCCTCCTGGGGGTCGTTTGGAGGGTCATAATTTATTTACACATGTTCTAGATAATATCAAAGTAAGTGATGTATTAGTCAATGATATCAGTGATTTCATGTCTGTTTGTTTTAGTTTTTTTACTATTTACAATAAAAACCACAGAAACATTAAAACAGACAACAGATAGATGTCAACACAAATGAGTCAAAACAGAGCAGTCCCTGGAAAAACTAGTTATTGAGGTACAATCAGATGACTGGGAACTCATTTATAAATACGAGAAAAAGTGAAATATAAAGATGTTTAATGGATGACAAAGGGCTTAAAAAATGCATCCAAGGAGAAGAATACATGACATAGAGAATCCAATAAATGATGAACGAAGGAGATGGAAAATAAATCCAAGAAATGTAAAACAAAGTTCACTCATATGATGAGAAAATGTTAGAAGAATTCTTTTAAGAAAGTACCAGAAAACAATAAAGACCATGTCAGCAGTACATAGAAGGTTCTACATAGTATCATTCAACAGGCTTCCAGTAAGGATACCGTTATTGAAAACAGACACACTTCACAAACTACAGACCCACAATTCTCCCAAATCCTAGAAAAACTCTTCAACGACATACTAGATACATTCAGAGAAATGAAATCTAATTCATTAAATCTAGGTCAAACAAAAATCATGATATTTGGAAAATATGAAATAAATAAACAGGTAAAGGTTCAAGTAGAGAGTGTAAATAGAGAAAAGGTGATTGAAGACAAATTTCTAGAAAAATGTAAGGATGAGTACGAGCACATTACAACTCTACAAAGCTGATTTCCTTTGATCTGAGCGTCTCCATGGCTCCAGTGCTGATCTCCTATCAGATCAAAGGAGATCAGGGCCTTTTGCCATGGAGATGCTCGGATCCAAGATTTCCTCCGGCTTTGATCTCCGTTGATCTCCATCCGGTGCCTCTCCCATCCACTTTGTGATGAAAGGCTCATTATTGTTCTTTTTCACAACCTTGGTGATGACGTCATCATTAGATTCAGGTATGATGAAGCAGGCAGAGAACTAAAACATGCAGGACACCAGCACTCTCTGACCCAGTTTGGACACCCTGTCGTAGACCATCAAGAGACAGCTTAGTTTTATCCTACTGATGACGTGTTGCTGCAATAGTCATCTTGCTCAGTTTCAAGTTTTTTCCCACAGACATCAGAGCACTCTGTAACAGGATTTGACAGATAGTGACGGGGCGCGGCCAGCAGGGGCCAGCAGCGAGGCTGACTTGCTCTTTGACCGTGTGACTGTGGTGACCAAATCCAGGGGGCGTATTACATTGGTTATTGATGTAGCTTAAAGAGGTGGAACAGATTAAACATTCAGATGAAACAATCAGCAAATAAAAGTCAAATGAAGAAAACGTACAAGGGCTTATTAGTCAATGATATCAGTGATTTCATGTCTGTTTGTTTTTTTACTATTTCCAATAAAAACCACAGAAAGATTAAAAGAGACAACAGATGAATATCATTACAAATGAGTCAGAAGAGAGGAATCCCTGGATAAACTAGTTATTGAGGTACAATCGGATGACTGGGAACTCATTTATAAAGGAAAAGACGCCCTGTCACTATGAGTGTACAATCAAACAATACAAGAGAAAGTGAAATATGGATCTGGACTCTGGGAGCAGTGGGCGGAGCTGAGGTTGCACCGTGAGAGAGAGCGAGAGAGAGAGAGAGAGAGAGAGAGAGAGAGAGTGGACAAAGCTAGAGACTGAGACTGAGACTGAGACTGAGTTTTACACTCGGACTTGGACTTGGAGTGGAGTGGATCAGTCTGGAGGCCCAGGCACATGACCACCTCAGCTTCCACTCAGAGCCCAGACCAGCTGTTCAGATTTGGACACTTGGAGCTGAGAAGGGGGAGGCTCCATGATTCCTCTTCATGCAGAGGTTTTATTTCCCTTTGCCACTGAAGGCAACACACTCACTAGTCACCAGTCCACAGATGAAAACACAAAATCATATGTGTACACAGAAAGTCCAGTTAAGATGGAGACGGGTTGTGAATGACACAGATGCTACTGGTACAGTATGAGAGTCTGACTGCTTTCAAAAGGTCCAGTGATCATACAAGCGTATCAGTCACTCTCATACTTTCTCATGGTTCTATTGACAATGAGAAGCAACAACACAACACTACTGCTTGGACATGTTTGCTGGATCACATCATGGATGATGGATGATGGATGGATGGATGGATGGATGGATGGATGATGGATGTAATATACAGACATGACTTATGTTCACTCTGGAGGTGAGGGGGGAACTCCTGTTCTCACTTTCATTGTCACTTTAATTTGAAAAAAACATATATTCTATTTTCACCAAGATGTTAGTGAGTTAGTTTTACCAGTAAATGGCTGCTCCATCCTCACTTCTCCTATAACCAGGCCCAAACACACACACACACACACACACAACAGCCGGGCCTCCTGGGGGTCGTTTGGAGGGTCATAATTTATTTACACATGTTATAGATAATATCAAAGTAAGTGATGTATTAGTCAATGATATCAGTGATTTCATGTCTGTTTGTTTTAGTTTTTTTACTATTTACAATAAAAAACACAGAAACATTAAAACAGACAACAGATAGATGTCAACACAAATGAGTCAAAACAGAGCAGTCCCTGGAAAAACTAGTTATTGAGGTACAATCAGATGACTGGGAACTCATTTATAAATACGAGAAAAAGTGGAATATAAAGATGTTTAATGGATGACAAAGGGCTTAAAAAATGCATCCAAGGAGAAGAATACATGACATAGAGAATCCAATAAATGATGAACGAAGGAGATGGAAAATAAATCCAAGAAATGTAAAACAAAGTTCACTCATATGATGAGAAAATGTTAGAAGAATTCTTTTAAGAAAGTACCAGAAAACAATAAAGACCATGTCAGCAGTACATAGAAGGTTCTACATAGTATCATTCAACAGGCTTCCAGTAAGGATACCGTTATTGAAAACAGACACACTTCACAAACTACAGACCCACAATTCTCCCAAATCCTAGAAAAACTCTTCAACGACATACTAGATACATTCAGAGAAATGAAATCTAATTCATTAAATCTAGGTCAAACAAAAATCATGATATTTGGAAAATATGAAATAAATAAACAGGTAAAGGTTCAAGTAGAGAGTGTAAATAGAGAAAAGGTGATTGAAGACAAATTTCTAGAAAAATGTAAGGATGAGTACGAGCACATTACAACTCTACAAAGCTGATTTCCTTTGATCTGAGCGTCTCCATGGCTCCAGTGCTGATCTCCTATCAGATCAAAGGAGATCAGGGCCTTTTGCCATGGAGATGCTCAGATCCAAGATTTCCTCCGGCTTTGATCTCCGTTGATCTCCATCCGGTGCCTCTCCCATCCACTTTGTGATGAAAGGCTCATTATTGTTCTTTTTCACAACCTTGGTGATGACGTCATCATTAGATTCAGGTATGATGAAGCAGGCAGAGAACTAAAACATGCAGGACACCAGCACTCTCTGACCCAGTTTGGACACCCTGTCGTAGACCATCAAGAGACAGCTTAGTTTTATCCTACTGATGACGTGTTGCTGCAATAGTCATCTTGCTCAGTTTCAAGTTTTTTTCCCACAGACATCAGAGCACTCTGTAACAGGATTTGACAGATAGTGACGGGGCGCGGCCAGCAGGGGCCAGCAGCGAGGCTGACTTGCTCTTTGACCGTGTGACTGTGGTGACCAAATCCAGGGGGCGTATTACATTGGTTATTGATGTAGCTTAAAGAGGTGGAACAGATTAAACATTCAGATGAAACAATCAGCAAATAAAAGTCAAATGAAGAAAACGTACAAGGGCTTATTAGTCAATGATATCAGTGATTTCATGTCTGTTTGTTTTTTTACTATTTCCAATAAAAACCACAGAAAGATTAAAAGAGACAACAGATGGATATCATTACAAATGAGTCAGAAGAGAGGAATCCCTGGATAAACTAGTTATTGAGGTACAATCGGATGACTGGGAACTCATTTATAAAGGAAAAGACGCCCTGTCACTATGAGTGTACAATCAAACAATACAAGAGAAAGTGAAATATGGATCTGGACTCTGGGAGCAGTGGGCGGAGCTGAGGTTGCACCGTGAGAGAGAGCGAGAGAGAGAGAGAGAGAGAGAGAGAGTGGACAAAGCTAGAGACTGAGACTGAGACTGAGACTGAGACTGAGTTTTACACTCGGACTTGGACTTGGAGTGGAGTGGATCAGTCTGGAGGCCCAGGCACATGACCACCTCAGCTTCCACTCAGAGCCCAGACCAGCTGTTCAGATTTGGACACTTGGAGCTGAGAAGGGGGAGGCTCCATGATTCCTCTTCATGCAGAGGTTTTATTTCCCTTTGCCACTGAAGGCAACACACTCACTAGTCACCAGTCCACAGATGAAAACACAAAATCATATGTGTACACAGAAAGTCCAGTTAAGATGGAGACGGGTTGTGAATGACACAGATGCTACTGGTACAGTATGAGAGTCTGACTGCTTTCAAAAGGTCCAGTGATCATACAAGCGTATCAGTCACTCTCATACTTTCTCATGGTTCTATTGACAATGAGAAGCAACAACACAACACTACTGCTTGGACATGTTTGCTGGATCACATCATGGATGATGGATGATGGATGGATGGATGGATGGATGGATGGATGATGGATGTAATATACAGACATGACTTATGTTCACTCTGGAGGTGAGGGGGGAACTCCTGTTCTCACTTCCATTGTCACTTTAATTTGAAAAAAACATATATTCTATTTTCACCAAGATGTTAGTGAGTTAGTTTTACCAGTAAATGGCTGCTCCATCCTCACTTCTCCTATAACCAGGCCCAAACACACACACACCCCCACACACACACACACACACACACACACAACAGCCGGGCCTCCTGGGGGTCGTTTGGAGGGTCATAATTTATTTACACATGTTCTAGATAATATCAAAGTAAGTGATGTATTAGTCAATGATATCAGTGATTTCATGTCTGTTTGTTTTAGTTTTTTTACTATTTACAATAAAAACCACAGAAACATTAAAACAGACAACAGATAGATGTCAACACAAATGAGTCAAAACAGAGCAGTCCCTGGAAAAACTAGTTATTGAGGTACAATCAGATGACTGGGAACTCATTTATAAATACGAGAAAAAGTGAAATATAAAGATGTTTAATGGATGACAAAGGGCTTAAAAAATGCATCCAAGGAGAAGAATACATGACATAGAGAATCCAATAAATGATGAACGAAGGAGATGGAAAATAAATCCAAGAAATGTAAAACAAAGTTCACTCATATGATGAGAAAATGTTAGAAGAATTCTTTTAAGAAAGTACCAGAAAACAATAAAGACCATGTCAGCAGTACATAGAAGGTTCTACATAGTATCATTCAACAGGCTTCCAGTAAGGATACCGTTATTGAAAACAGACACACTTCACAAACTACAGACCCACAATTCTCCCAAATCCTAGAAAAACTCTTCAACGACATACTAGATACATTCAGAGAAATGAAATCTAATTCATTAAATCTAGGTCAAACAAAAATCATGATATTTGGAAAATATGAAATAAATAAACAGGTAAAGGTTCAAGTAGAGAGTGTAAATAGAGAAAAGGTGATTGAAGACAAATTTCTAGAAAAATGTAAGGATGAGTACGAGCACATTACAACTCTACAAAGCTGATTTCCTTTGATCTGAGCGTCTCCATGGCTCCAGTGCTGATCTCCTATCAGATCAAAGGAGATCAGGGCCTTTTGCCATGGAGATGCTCGGATCCAAGATTTCCTCCGGCTTTGATCTCCGTTGATCTCCATCCGGTGCCTCTCCCATCCACTTTGTGATGAAAGGCTCATTATTGTTCTTTTTCACAACCTTGGTGATGACGTCATCATTAGATTCAGGTATGATGAAGCAGGCAGAGAACTAAAACATGCAGGACACCAGCACTCTCTGACCCAGTTTGGACACCCTGTCGTAGACCATCAAGAGACAGCTTAGTTTTATCCTACTGATGACGTGTTGCTGCAATAGTCATCTTGCTCAGTTTCAAGTTTTTTCCCACAGACATCAGAGCACTCTGTAACAGGATTTGACAGATAGTGACGGGGCGCGGCCAGCAGGGGCCAGCAGCGAGGCTGACTTGCTCTTTGACCGTGTGACTGTGGTGACCAAATCCAGGGGGCGTATTACATTGGTTATTGATGTAGCTTAAAGAGGTGGAACAGATTAAACATTCAGATGAAACAATCAGCAAATAAAAGTCAAATGAAGAAAACGTACAAGGGCTTATTAGTCAATGATATCAGTGATTTCATGTCTGTTTGTTTTTTTACTATTTCCAATAAAAACCACAGAAAGATTAAAAGAGACAACAGATGGATATCATTACAAATGAGTCAGAAGAGAGGAATCCCTGGATAAACTAGTTATTGAGGTACAATCGGATGACTGGGAACTCATTTATAAAGGAAAAGACGCCCTGTCACTATGAGTGTACAATCAAACAATACAAGAGAAAGTGAAATATGGATCTGGACTCTGGGAGCAGTGGGCGGAGCTGAGGTTGCACCGTGAGAGAGAGCGAGAGAGAGAGAGAGAGAGAGAGAGAGTGGACAAAGCTAGAGACTGAGACTGAGACTGAGACTGAGTTTTACACTCGGACTTGGACTTGGAGTGGAGTGGATCAGTCTGGAGGCCCAGGCACATGACCACCTCAGCTTCCACTCAGAGCCCAGACCAGCTGTTCAGATTTGGACACTTGGAGCTGAGAAGGGGGAGGCTCCATGATTCCTCTTCATGCAGAGGTTTTATTTCCCTTTGCCACTGAAGGCAACACACTCACTAGTCACCAGTCCACAGATGAAAACACAAAATCATATGTGTACACAGAAAGTCCAGTTAAGATGGAGACGGGTTGTGAATGACACAGATGCTACTGGTACAGTATGAGAGTCTGACTGCTTTCAAAAGGTCCAGTGATCATACAAGCGTATCAGTCACTCTCATACTTTCTCATGGTTCTATTGACAATGAGAAGCAACAACACAACACTACTGCTTGGACATGTTTGCTGGATCACATCATGGATGATGGATGATGGATGGATGGATGGATAGATGGATGGATGGATGGATGGATGATGGATGTAATATACAGACATGACTTATGTTCACTCTGGAGGTGAGGGGGGAACTCCTGTTCTCACTTCCATTGTCACTTTAATTTGAAAAAAACATATATTCTATTTTCACCAAGATGTTAGTGAGTTAGTTTTACCAGTAAATGGCTGCTCCATCCTCACTTCTCCTATAACCAGGCCCAAACACACACACACCCCCACACACACACACACACACACACACACAACAGCCGGGCCTCCTGGGGGTCGTTTGGAGGGTCATAATTTATTTACACATGTTCTAGATAATATCAAAGTAAGTGATGTATTAGTCAATGATATCAGTGATTTCATGTCTGTTTGTTTTAGTTTTTTTACTATTTACAATAAAAACCACAGAAACATTAAAACAGACAACAGATAGATGTCAACACAAATGAGTCAAAACAGAGCAGTCCCTGGAAAAACTAGTTATTGAGGTACAATCAGATGACTGGGAACTCATTTATAAATACGAGAAAAAGTGAAATATAAAGATGTTTAATGGATGACAAAGGGCTTAAAAAATGCATCCAAGGAGAAGAATACATGACATAGAGAATCCAATAAATGATGAACGAAGGAGATGGAAAATAAATCCAAGAAATGTAAAACAAAGTTCACTCATATGATGAGAAAATGTTAGAAGAATTCTTTTAAGAAAGTACCAGAAAACAATAAAGACCATGTCAGCAGTACATAGAAGGTTCTACATAGTATCATTCAACAGGCTTCCAGTAAGGATACCGTTATTGAAAACAGACACACTTCACAAACTACAGACCCACAATTCTCCCAAATCCTAGAAAAACTCTTCAACGACATACTAGATACATTCAGAGAAATGAAATCTAATTCATTAAATCTAGGTCAAACAAAAATCATGATATTTGGAAAATATGAAATAAATAAACAGGTAAAGGTTCAAGTAGAGAGTGTAAATAGAGAAAAGGTGATTGAAGACAAATTTCTAGAAAAATGTAAGGATGAGTACGAGCACATTACAACTCTACAAAGCTGATTTCCTTTGATCTGAGCGTCTCCATGGCTCCAGTGCTGATCTCCTATCAGATCAAAGGAGATCAGGGCCTTTTGCCATGGAGATGCTCGGATCCAAGATTTCCTCCGGCTTTGATCTCCGTTGATCTCCATCCGGTGCCTCTCCCATCCACTTTGTGATGAAAGGCTCATTATTGTTCTTTTTCACAACCTTGGTGATGACGTCATCATTAGATTCAGGTATGATGAAGCAGGCAGAGAACTAAAACATGCAGGACACCAGCACTCTCTGACCCAGTTTGGACACCCTGTCGTAGACCATCAAGAGACAGCTTAGTTTTATCCTACTGATGACGTGTTGCTGCAATAGTCATCTTGCTCAGTTTCAAGTTTTTTCCCACAGACATCAGAGCACTCTGTAACAGGATTTGACAGATAGTGACGGGGCGCGGCCAGCAGGGGCCAGCAGCGAGGCTGACTTGCTCTTTGACCGTGTGACTGTGGTGACCAAATCCAGGGGGCGTATTACATTGGTTATTGATGTAGCTTAAAGAGGTGGAACAGATTAAACATTCAGATGAAACAATCAGCAAATAAAAGTCAAATGAAGAAAACGTACAAGGGCTTATTAGTCAATGATATCAGTGATTTCATGTCTGTTTGTTTTTTTACTATTTCCAATAAAAACCACAGAAAGATTAAAAGAGACAACAGATGAATATCATTACAAATGAGTCAGAAGAGAGGAATCCCTGGATAAACTAGTTATTGAGGTACAATCGGATGACTGGGAACTCATTTATAAAGGAAAAGACGCCCTGTCACTATGAGTGTACAATCAAACAATACAAGAGAAAGTGAAATATGGATCTGGACTCTGGGAGCAGTGGGCGGAGCTGAGGTTGCACCGTGAGAGAGAGCGAGAGAGAGAGAGAGAGAGAGAGAGAGAGAGAGTGGACAAAGCTAGAGACTGAGACTGAGACTGAGACTGAGACTGAGTTTTACACTCGGACTTGGACTTGGAGTGGAGTGGATCAGTCTGGAGGCCCAGGCACATGACCACCTCAGCTTCCACTCAGAGCCCAGACCAGCTGTTCAGATTTGGACACTTGGAGCTGAGAAGGGGGAGGCTCCATGATTCCTCTTCATGCAGAGGTTTTATTTCCCTTTGCCACTGAAGGCAACACACTCACTAGTCACCAGTCCACAGATGAAAACACAAAATCATATGTGTACACAGAAAGTCCAGTTAAGATGGAGACGGGTTGTGAATGACACAGATGCTACTGGTACAGTATGAGAGTCTGACTGCTTTCAAAAGGTCCAGTGATCATACAAGCGTATCAGTCACTCTCATACTTTCTCATGGTTCTATTGACAATGAGAAGCAACAACACAACACTACTGCTTGGACATGTTTGCTGGATCACATCATGGATGATGGATGATGGATGGATGGATGGATGGATGGATGGATGATGGATGTAATATACAGACATGACTTATGTTCACTCTGGAGGTGAGGGGGGAACTCCTGTTCTCACTTTCATTGTCACTTTAATTTGAAAAAAACATATATTCTATTTTCACCAAGATGTTAGTGAGTTAGTTTTACCAGTAAATGGCTGCTCCATCCTCACTTCTCCTATAACCAGGCCCAAACACACACACACACACACACACAACAGCCGGGCCTCCTGGGGGTCGTTTGGAGGGTCATAATTTATTTACACATGTTATAGATAATATTAAAGTAAGTGATGTATTAGTCAATGATATCAGTGATTTCATGTCTGTTTGTTTTAGTTTTTTTACTATTTACAATAAAAACCACAGAAACATTAAAACAGACAACAGATAGATGTCAACACAAATGAGTCAAAACAGAGCAGTCCCTGGAAAAACTAGTTATTGAGGTACAATCAGATGACTGGGAACTCATTTATAAATACGAGAAAAAGTGAAATATAAAGATGTTTAATGGATGACAAAGGGCTTAAAAAATGCATCCAAGGAGAAGAATACATGACATAGAGAATCCAATAAATGATGAACGAAGGAGATGGAAAATAAATCCAAGAAATGTAAAACAAAGTTCACTCATATGATGAGAAAATGTTAGAAGAATTCTTTTAAGAAAGTACCAGAAAACAATAAAGACCATGTCAGCAGTACATAGAAGGTTCTACATAGTATCATTCAACAGGCTTCCAGTAAGGATACCGTTATTGAAAACAGACACACTTCACAAACTACAGACCCACAATTCTCCCAAATCCTAGAAAAACTCTTCAACGACATACTAGATACATTCAGAGAAATGAAATCTAATTCATTAAATCTAGGTCAAACAAAAATCATGATATTTGGAAAATATGAAATAAATAAACAGGTAAAGGTTCAAGTAGAGAGTGTAAATAGAGAAAAGGTGATTGAAGACAAATTTCTAGAAAAATGTAAGGATGAGTACGAGCACATTACAACTCTACAAAGCTGATTTCCTTTGATCTGAGCGTCTCCATGGCTCCAGTGCTGATCTCCTATCAGATCAAAGGAGATCAGGGCCTTTTGCCATGGAGATGCTCGGATCCAAGATTTCCTCCGGCTTTGATCTCCGTTGATCTCCATCCGGTGCCTCTCCCATCCACTTTGTGATGAAAGGCTCATTATTGTTCTTTTTCACAACCTTGGTGATGACGTCATCATTAGATTCAGGTATGATGAAGCAGGCAGAGAACTAAAACATGCAGGACACCAGCACTCTCTGACCCAGTTTGGACACCCTGTCGTAGACCATCAAGAGACAGCTTAGTTTTATCCTACTGATGACGTGTTGCTGCAATAGTCATCTTGCTCAGTTTCAAGTTTTTTCCCACAGACATCAGAGCACTCTGTAACAGGATTTGACAGATAGTGACGGGGCGCGGCCAGCAGGGGCCAGCAGCGAGGCTGACTTGCTCTTTGACCGTGTGACTGTGGTGACCAAATCCAGGGGGCGTATTACATTGGTTATTGATGTAGCTTAAAGAGGTGGAACAGATTAAACATTCAGATGAAACAATCAGCAAATAAAAGTCAAATGAAGAAAACGTACAAGGGCTTATTAGTCAATGATATCAGTGATTTCATGTCTGTTTGTTTTTTTACTATTTCCAATAAAAACCACAGAAAGATTAAAAGAGACAACAGATGGATATCATTACAAATGAGTCAGAAGAGAGGAATCCCTGGATAAACTAGTTATTGAGGTACAATCGGATGACTGGGAACTCATTTATAAAGGAAAAGACGCCCTGTCACTATGAGTGTACAATCAAACAATACAAGAGAAAGTGAAATATGGATCTGGACTCTGGGAGCAGTGGGCGGAGCTGAGGTTGCACCGTGAGAGAGAGCGAGAGAGAGAGAGAGAGAGAGAGAGAGAGTGGACAAAGCTAGAGACTGAGACTGAGACTGAGACTGAGTTTTACACTCGGACTTGGACTTGGAGTGGAGTGGATCAGTCTGGAGGCCCAGGCACATGACCACCTCAGCTTCCACTCAGAGCCCAGACCAGCTGTTCAGATTTGGACACTTGGAGCTGAGAAGGGGGAGGCTCCATGATTCCTCTTCATGCAGAGGTTTTATTTCCCTTTGCCACTGAAGGCAACACACTCACTAGTCACCAGTCCACAGATGAAAACACAAAATCATATGTGTACACAGAAAGTCCAGTTAAGATGGAGACGGGTTGTGAATGACACAGATGCTACTGGTACAGTATGAGAGTCTGACTGCTTTCAAAAGGTCCAGTGATCATACAAGCGTATCAGTCACTCTCATACTTTCTCATGGTTCTATTGACAATGAGAAGCAACAACACAACACTACTGCTTGGACATGTTTGCTGGATCACATCATGGATGATGGATGATGGATGGATGGATGGATGGATGGATGGATGATGGATGTAATATACAGACATGACTTATGTTCACTCTGGAGGTGAGGGGGGAACTCCTGTTCTCACTTTCATTGTCACTTTAATTTGAAAAAAACATATATTCTATTTTCACCAAGATGTTAGTGAGTTAGTTTTACCAGTAAATGGCTGCTCCATCCTCACTTCTCCTATAACCAGGCCCAAACACACACACACCCCCCCACACACACACACACACACACACACACACACAACAGCCGGGCCTCCTGGGGGTCGTTTGGAGGGTCATAATTTATTTACACATGTTATAGATAATATTAAAGTAAGTGATGTATTAGTCAATGATATCAGTGATTTCATGTCTGTTTGTTTTAGTTTTTTTACTATTTACAATAAAAACCACAGAAACATTAAAACAGACAACAGATAGATGTCAACACAAATGAGTCAAAACAGAGCAGTCCCTGGAAAAACTAGTTATTGAGGTACAATCAGATGACTGGGAACTCATTTATAAATACGAGAAAAAGTGAAATATAAAGATGTTTAATGGATGACAAAGGGCTTAAAAAATGCATCCAAGGAGAAGAATACATGACATAGAGAATCCAATAAATGATGAACGAAGGAGATGGAAAATAAATCCAAGAAATGTAAAACAAAGTTCACTCATATGATGAGAAAATGTTAGAAGAATTCTTTTAAGAAAGTACCAGAAAACAATAAAGACCATGTCAGCAGTACATAGAAGGTTCTACATAGTATCATTCAACAGGCTTCCAGTAAGGATACCGTTATTGAAAACAGACACACTTCACAAACTACAGACCCACAATTCTCCCAAATCCTAGAAAAACTCTTCAACGACATACTAGATACATTCAGAGAAATGAAATCTAATTCATTAAATCTAGGTCAAACAAAAATCATGATATTTGGAAAATATGAAATAAATAAACAGGTAAAGGTTCAAGTAGAGAGTGTAAATAGAGAAAAGGTGATTGAAGACAAATTTCTAGAAAAATGTAAGGATGAGTACGAGCACATTACAACTCTACAAAGCTGATTTCCTTTGATCTGAGCGTCTCCATGGCTCCAGTGCTGATCTCCTATCAGATCAAAGGAGATCAGGGCCTTTTGCCATGGAGATGCTCGGATCCAAGATTTCCTCCGGCTTTGATCTCCGTTGATCTCCATCCGGTGCCTCTCCCATCCACTTTGTGATGAAAGGCTCATTATTGTTCTTTTTCACAACCTTGGTGATGACGTCATCATTAGATTCAGGTATGATGAAGCAGGCAGAGAACTAAAACATGCAGGACACCAGCACTCTCTGACCCAGTTTGGACACCCTGTCGTAGACCATCAAGAGACAGCTTAGTTTTATCCTACTGATGACGTGTTGCTGCAATAGTCATCTTGCTCAGTTTCAAGTTTTTTCCCACAGACATCAGAGCACTCTGTAACAGGATTTGACAGATAGTGACGGGGCGCGGCCAGCAGGGGCCAGCAGCGAGGCTGACTTGCTCTTTGACCGTGTGACTGTGGTGACCAAATCCAGGGGGCGTATTACATTGGTTATTGATGTAGCTTAAAGAGGTGGAACAGATTAAACATTCAGATGAAACAATCAGCAAATAAAAGTCAAATGAAGAAAACGTACAAGGGCTTATTAGTCAATGATATCAGTGATTTCATGTCTGTTTGTTTTTTTACTATTTCCAATAAAAACCACAGAAAGATTAAAAGAGACAACAGATGGATATCATTACAAATGAGTCAGAAGAGAGGAATCCCTGGATAAACTAGTTATTGAGGTACAATCGGATGACTGGGAACTCATTTATAAAGGAAAAGACGCCCTGTCACTATGAGTGTACAATCAAACAATACAAGAGAAAGTGAAATATGGATCTGGACTCTGGGAGCAGTGGGCGGAGCTGAGGTTGCACCGTGAGAGAGAGCGAGAGAGAGAGAGAGAGAGAGAGAGAGTGGACAAAGCTAGAGACTGAGACTGAGACTGAGACTGAGACTGAGTTTTACACTCGGACTTGGACTTGGAGTGGAGTGGATCAGTCTGGAGGCCCAGGCACATGACCACCTCAGCTTCCACTCAGAGCCCAGACCAGCTGTTCAGATTTGGACACTTGGAGCTGAGAAGGGGGAGGCTCCATGATTCCTCTTCATGCAGAGGTTTTATTTCCCTTTGCCACTGAAGGCAACACACTCACTAGTCACCAGTCCACAGATGAAAACACAAAATCATATGTGTACACAGAAAGTCCAGTTAAGATGGAGACGGGTTGTGAATGACACAGATGCTACTGGTACAGTATGAGAGTCTGACTGCTTTCAAAAGGTCCAGTGATCATACAAGCGTATCAGTCACTCTCATACTTTCTCATGGTTCTATTGACAATGAGAAGCAACAACACAACACTACTGCTTGGACATGTTTGCTGGATCACATCATGGATGATGGATGATGGATGGATGGATGGATGGATGGATGGATGATGGATGTAATATACAGACATGACTTATGTTCACTCTGGAGGTGAGGGGGGAACTCCTGTTCTCACTTCCATTGTCACTTTAATTTGAAAAAAACATATATTCTATTTTCACCAAGATGTTAGTGAGTTAGTTTTACCAGTAAATGGCTGCTCCATCCTCACTTCTCCTATAACCAGGCCCAAACACACACACACCCCCACACACACACACACACACACACACACAACAGCCGGGCCTCCTGGGGGTCGTTTGGAGGGTCATAATTTATTTACACATGTTCTAGATAATATCAAAGTAAGTGATGTATTAGTCAATGATATCAGTGATTTCATGTCTGTTTGTTTTAGTTTTTTTACTATTTACAATAAAAACCACAGAAACATTAAAACAGACAACAGATAGATGTCAACACAAATGAGTCAAAACAGAGCAGTCCCTGGAAAAACTAGTTATTGAGGTACAATCAGATGACTGGGAACTCATTTATAAATACGAGAAAAAGTGAAATATAAAGATGTTTAATGGATGACAAAGGGCTTAAAAAATGCATCCAAGGAGAAGAATACATGACATAGAGAATCCAATAAATGATGAACGAAGGAGATGGAAAATAAATCCAAGAAATGTAAAACAAAGTTCACTCATATGATGAGAAAATGTTAGAAGAATTCTTTTAAGAAAGTACCAGAAAACAATAAAGACCATGTCAGCAGTACATAGAAGGTTCTACATAGTATCATTCAACAGGCTTCCAGTAAGGATACCGTTATTGAAAACAGACACACTTCACAAACTACAGACCCACAATTCTCCCAAATCCTAGAAAAACTCTTCAACGACATACTAGATACATTCAGAGAAATGAAATCGAATTCATTAAATCTAGGTCAAACAAAAATCATGATATTTGGAAAATATGAAATAAATAAACAGGTAAAGGTTCAAGTAGAGAGTGTAAATAGAGAAAAGGTGATTGAAGACAAATTTCTAGAAAAATGTAAGGATGAGTACGAGCACATTACAACTCTACAAAGCTGATTTCCTTTGATCTGAGCGTCTCCATGGCTCCAGTGCTGATCTCCTATCAGATCAAAGGAGATCAGGGCCTTTTGCCATGGAGATGCTCGGATCCAAGATTTCCTCCGGCTTTGATCTCCGTTGATCTCCATCCGGTGCCTCTCCCATCCACTTTGTGATGAAAGGCTCATTATTGTTCTTTTTCACAACCTTGGTGATGACGTCATCATTAGATTCAGGTATGATGAAGCAGGCAGAGAACTAAAACATGCAGGACACCAGCACTCTCTGACCCAGTTTGGACACCCTGTCGTAGACCATCAAGAGACAGCTTAGTTTTATCCTACTGATGACGTGTTGCTGCAATAGTCATCTTGCTCAGTTTCAAGTTTTTTCCCACAGACATCAGAGCACTCTGTAACAGGATTTGACAGATAGTGACGGGGCGCGGCCAGCAGGGGCCAGCAGCGAGGCTGACTTGCTCTTTGACCGTGTGACTGTGGTGACCAAATCCAGGGGGCGTATTACATTGGTTATTGATGTAGCTTAAAGAGGTGGAACAGATTAAACATTCAGATGAAACAATCAGCAAATAAAAGTCAAATGAAGAAAACGTACAAGGGCTTATTAGTCAATGATATCAGTGATTTCATGTCTGTTTGTTTTTTTACTATTTCCAATAAAAACCACAGAAAGATTAAAAGAGACAACAGATGGATATCATTACAAATGAGTCAGAAGAGAGGAATCCCTGGATAAACTAGTTATTGAGGTACAATCGGATGACTGGGAACTCATTTATAAAGGAAAAGACGCCCTGTCACTATGAGTGTACAATCAAACAATACAAGAGAAAGTGAAATATGGATCTGGACTCTGGGAGCAGTGGGCGGAGCTGAGGTTGCACCGTGAGAGAGAGCGAGAGAGAGAGAGAGAGAGAGAGAGAGTGGACAAAGCTAGAGACTGAGACTGAGACTGAGACTGAGACTGAGTTTTACACTCGGACTTGGACTTGGAGTGGAGTGGATCAGTCTGGAGGCCCAGGCACATGACCACCTCAGCTTCCACTCAGAGCCCAGACCAGCTGTTCAGATTTGGACACTTGGAGCTGAGAAGGGGGAGGCTCCATGATTCCTCTTCATGCAGAGGTTTTATTTCCCTTTGCCACTGAAGGCAACACACTCACTAGTCACCAGTCCACAGATGAAAACACAAAATCATATGTGTACACAGAAAGTCCAGTTAAGATGGAGACGGGTTGTGAATGACACAGATGCTACTGGTACAGTATGAGAGTCTGACTGCTTTCAAAAGGTCCAGTGATCATACAAGCGTATCAGTCACTCTCATACTTTCTCATGGTTCTATTGACAATGAGAAGCAACAACACAACACTACTGCTTGGACATGTTTGCTGGATCACATCATGGATGATGGATGATGGATGGATGGATGGATGGATGGATGGATGATGGATGTAATATACAGACATGACTTATGTTCACTCTGGAGGTGAGGGGGGAACTCCTGTTCTCACTTCCATTGTCACTTTAATTTGAAAAAAACATATATTCTATTTTCACCAAGATGTTAGTGAGTTAGTTTTACCAGTAAATGGCTGCTCCATCCTCACTTCTCCTATAACCAGGCCCAAACACACACACACCCCCACACACACACACACACACACACACACAACAGCCGGGCCTCCTGGGGGTCGTTTGGAGGGTCATAATTTATTTACACATGTTCTAGATAATATCAAAGTAAGTGATGTATTAGTCAATGATATCAGTGATTTCATGTCTGTTTGTTTTAGTTTTTTTACTATTTACAATAAAAACCACAGAAACATTAAAACAGACAACAGATAGATGTCAACACAAATGAGTCAAAACAGAGCAGTCCCTGGAAAAACTAGTTATTGAGGTACAATCAGATGACTGGGAACTCATTTATAAATACGAGAAAAAGTGAAATATAAAGATGTTTAATGGATGACAAAGGGCTTAAAAAATGCATCCAAGGAGAAGAATACATGACATAGAGAATCCAATAAATGATGAACGAAGGAGATGGAAAATAAATCCAAGAAATGTAAAACAAAGTTCACTCATATGATGAGAAAATGTTAGAAGAATTCTTTTAAGAAAGTACCAGAAAACAATAAAGACCATGTCAGCAGTACATAGAAGGTTCTACATAGTATCATTCAACAGGCTTCCAGTAAGGATACCGTTATTGAAAACAGACACACTTCACAAACTACAGACCCACAATTCTCCCAAATCCTAGAAAAACTCTTCAACGACATACTAGATACATTCAGAGAAATGAAATCGAATTCATTAAATCTAGGTCAAACAAAAATCATGATATTTGGAAAATATGAAATAAATAAACAGGTAAAGGTTCAAGTAGAGAGTGTAAATAGAGAAAAGGTGATTGAAGACAAATTTCTAGAAAAATGTAAGGATGAGTACGAGCACATTACAACTCTACAAAGCTGATTTCCTTTGATCTGAGCGTCTCCATGGCTCCAGTGCTGATCTCCTATCAGATCAAAGGAGATCAGGGCCTTTTGCCATGGAGATGCTCGGATCCAAGATTTCCTCCGGCTTTGATCTCCGTTGATCTCCATCCGGTGCCTCTCCCATCCACTTTGTGATGAAAGGCTCATTATTGTTCTTTTTCACAACCTTGGTGATGACGTCATCATTAGATTCAGGTATGATGAAGCAGGCAGAGAACTAAAACATGCAGGACACCAGCACTCTCTGACCCAGTTTGGACACCCTGTCGTAGACCATCAAGAGACAGCTTAGTTTTATCCTACTGATGACGTGTTGCTGCAATAGTCATCTTGCTCAGTTTCAAGTTTTTTCCCACAGACATCAGAGCACTCTGTAACAGGATTTGACAGATAGTGACGGGGCGCGGCCAGCAGGGGCCAGCAGCGAGGCTGACTTGCTCTTTGACCGTGTGACTGTGGTGACCAAATCCAGGGGACGTATTACATTGGTTATTGATGTAGCTTAAAGAGGTGGAACAGATTAAACATTCAGATGAAACAATCAGCAAATAAAAGTCAAATGAAGAAAACGTACAAGGGCTTATTAGTCAATGATATCAGTGATTTCATGTCTGTTTGTTTTTTTACTATTTCCAATAAAAACCACAGAAAGATTAAAAGAGACAACAGATGGATATCATTACAAATGAGTCAGAAGAGAGGAATCCCTGGATAAACTAGTTATTGAGGTACAATCGGATGACTGGGAACTCATTTATAAAGGAAAAGACGCCCTGTCACTATGAGTGTACAATCAAACAATACAAGAGAAAGTGAAATATGGATCTGGACTCTGGGAGCAGTGGGCGGAGCTGAGGTTGCACCGTGAGAGAGAGCGAGAGAGAGAGAGAGAGAGAGAGAGAGAGTGGACAAAGCTAGAGACTGAGACTGAGACTGAGACTGAGACTGAGACTGAGACTGAGTTTTACACTCGGACTTGGACTTGGAGTGGAGTGGATCAGTCTGGAGGCCCAGGCACATGACCACCTCAGCTTCCACTCAGAGCCCAGACCAGCTGTTCAGATTTGGACACTTGGAGCTGAGAAGGGGGAGGCTCCATGATTCCTCTTCATGCAGAGGTTTTATTTCCCTTTGCCACTGAAGGCAACACACTCACTAGTCACCAGTCCACAGATGAAAACACAAAATCATATGTGTACACAGAAAGTCCAGTTAAGATGGAGACGGGTTGTGAATGACACAGATGCTACTGGTACAGTATGAGAGTCTGACTGCTTTCAAAAGGTCCAGTGATCATACAAGCGTATCAGTCACTCTCATACTTTCTCATGGTTCTATTGACAATGAGAAGCAACAACACAACACTACTGCTTGGACATGTTTGCTGGATCACATCATGGATGATGGATGATGGATGGATGGATGGATGGATGGATGGATGATGGATGTAATATACAGACATGACTTATGTTCACTCTGGAGGTGAGGGGGGAACTCCTGTTCTCACTTCCATTGTCACTTTAATTTGAAAAAAACATATATTCTATTTTCACCAAGATGTTAGTGAGTTAGTTTTACCAGTAAATGGCTGCTCCATCCTCACTTCTCCTATAACCAGGCCCAAACACACACACACCCCCACACACACACACACACACACACACACAACAGCCGGGCCTCCTGGGGGTCGTTTGGAGGGTCATAATTTATTTACACATGTTCTAGATAATATCAAAGTAAGTGATGTATTAGTCAATGATATCAGTGATTTCATGTCTGTTTGTTTTAGTTTTTTTACTATTTACAATAAAAACCACAGAAACATTAAAACAGACAACAGATAGATGTCAACACAAATGAGTCAAAACAGAGCAGTCCCTGGAAAAACTAGTTATTGAGGTACAATCAGATGACTGGGAACTCATTTATAAATACGAGAAAAAGTGAAATATAAAGATGTTTAATGGATGACAAAGGGCTTAAAAAATGCATCCAAGGAGAAGAATACATGACATAGAGAATCCAATAAATGATGAACGAAGGAGATGGAAAATAAATCCAAGAAATGTAAAACAAAGTTCACTCATATGATGAGAAAATGTTAGAAGAATTCTTTTAAGAAAGTACCAGAAAACAATAAAGACCATGTCAGCAGTACATAGAAGGTTCTACATAGTATCATTCAACAGGCTTCCAGTAAGGATACCGTTATTGAAAACAGACACACTTCACAAACTACAGACCCACAATTCTCCCAAATCCTAGAAAAACTCTTCAACGACATACTAGATACATTCAGAGAAATGAAATCGAATTCATTAAATCTAGGTCAAACAAAAATCATGATATTTGGAAAATATGAAATAAATAAACAGGTAAAGGTTCAAGTAGAGAGTGTAAATAGAGAAAAGGTGATTGAAGACAAATTTCTAGAAAAATGTAAGGATGAGTACGAGCACATTACAACTCTACAAAGCTGATTTCCTTTGATCTGAGCGTCTCCATGGCTCCAGTGCTGATCTCCTATCAGATCAAAGGAGATCAGGGCCTTTTGCCATGGAGATGCTCGGATCCAAGATTTCCTCCGGCTTTGATCTCCGTTGATCTCCATCCGGTGCCTCTCCCATCCACTTTGTGATGAAAGGCTCATTATTGTTCTTTTTCACAACCTTGGTGATGACGTCATCATTAGATTCAGGTATGATGAAGCAGGCAGAGAACTAAAACATGCAGGACACCAGCACTCTCTGACCCAGTTTGGACACCCTGTCGTAGACCATCAAGAGACAGCTTAGTTTTATCCTACTGATGACGTGTTGCTGCAATAGTCATCTTGCTCAGTTTCAAGTTTTTTCCCACAGACATCAGAGCACTCTGTAACAGGATTTGACAGATAGTGACGGGGCGCGGCCAGCAGGGGCCAGCAGCGAGGCTGACTTGCTCTTTGACCGTGTGACTGTGGTGACCAAATCCAGGGGGCGTATTACATTGGTTATTGATGTAGCTTAAAGAGGTGGAACAGATTAAACATTCAGATGAAACAATCAGCAAATAAAAGTCAAATGAAGAAAACGTACAAGGGCTTATTAGTCAATGATATCAGTGATTTCATGTCTGTTTGTTTTTTTACTATTTCCAATAAAAACCACAGAAAGATTAAAAGAGACAACAGATGGATATCATTACAAATGAGTCAGAAGAGAGGAATCCCTGGATAAACTAGTTATTGAGGTACAATCGGATGACTGGGAACTCATTTATAAAGGAAAAGACGCCCTGTCACTATGAGTGTACAATCAAACAATACAAGAGAAAGTGAAATATGGATCTGGACTCTGGGAGCAGTGGGCGGAGCTGAGGTTGCACCGTGAGAGAGAGCGAGAGAGAGAGAGAGAGAGAGAGAGAGTGGACAAAGCTAGAGACTGAGACTGAGACTGAGACTGAGTTTTACACTCGGACTTGGACTTGGAGTGGAGTGGATCAGTCTGGAGGCCCAGGCACATGACCACCTCAGCTTCCACTCAGAGCCCAGACCAGCTGTTCAGATTTGGACACTTGGAGCTGAGAAGGGGGAGGCTCCATGATTCCTCTTCATGCAGAGGTTTTATTTCCCTTTGCCACTGAAGGCAACACACTCACTAGTCACCAGTCCACAGATGAAAACACAAAATCATATGTGTACACAGAAAGTCCAGTTAAGATGGAGACGGGTTGTGAATGACACAGATGCTACTGGTACAGTATGAGAGTCTGACTGCTTTCAAAAGGTCCAGTGATCATACAAGCGTATCAGTCACTCTCATACTTTCTCATGGTTCTATTGACAATGAGAAGCAACAACACAACACTACTGCTTGGACATGTTTGCTGGATCACATCATGGATGATGGATGATGGATGGATGGATGGATGGATGGATGGATGATGGATGTAATATACAGACATGACTTATGTTCACTCTGGAGGTGAGGGGGGAACTCCTGTTCTCACTTCCATTGTCACTTTAATTTGAAAAAAACATATATTCTATTTTCACCAAGATGTTAGTGAGTTAGTTTTACCAGTAAATGGCTGCTCCATCCTCACTTCTCCTATAACCAGGCCCAAACACACACACACCCCCACACACACACACACACACACACACACAACAGCCGGGCCTCCTGGGGGTCGTTTGGAGGGTCATAATTTATTTACACATGTTCTAGATAATATCAAAGTAAGTGATGTATTAGTCAATGATATCAGTGATTTCATGTCTGTTTGTTTTAGTTTTTTTACTATTTACAATAAAAACCACAGAAACATTAAAACAGACAACAGATAGATGTCAACACAAATGAGTCAAAACAGAGCAGTCCCTGGAAAAACTAGTTATTGAGGTACAATCAGATGACTGGGAACTCATTTATAAATACGAGAAAAAGTGAAATATAAAGATGTTTAATGGATGACAAAGGGCTTAAAAAATGCATCCAAGGAGAAGAATACATGACATAGAGAATCCAATAAATGATGAACGAAGGAGATGGAAAATAAATCCAAGAAATGTAAAACAAAGTTCACTCATATGATGAGAAAATGTTAGAAGAATTCTTTTAAGAAAGTACCAGAAAACAATAAAGACCATGTCAGCAGTACATAGAAGGTTCTACATAGTATCATTCAACAGGCTTCCAGTAAGGATACCGTTATTGAAAACAGACACACTTCACAAACTACAGACCCACAATTCTCCCAAATCCTAGAAAAACTCTTCAACGACATACTAGATACATTCAGAGAAATGAAATCGAATTCATTAAATCTAGGTCAAACAAAAATCATGATATTTGGAAAATATGAAATAAATAAACAGGTAAAGGTTCAAGTAGAGAGTGTAAATAGAGAAAAGGTGATTGAAGACAAATTTCTAGAAAAATGTAAGGATGAGTACGAGCACATTACAACTCTACAAAGCTGATTTCCTTTGATCTGAGCGTCTCCATGGCTCCAGTGCTGATCTCCTATCAGATCAAAGGAGATCAGGGCCTTTTGCCATGGAGATGCTCGGATCCAAGATTTCCTCCGGCTTTGATCTCCGTTGATCTCCATCCGGTGCCTCTCCCATCCACTTTGTGATGAAAGGCTCATTATTGTTCTTTTTCACAACCTTGGTGATGACGTCATCATTAGATTCAGGTATGATGAAGCAGGCAGAGAACTAAAACATGCAGGACACCAGCACTCTCTGACCCAGTTTGGACACCCTGTCGTAGACCATCAAGAGACAGCTTAGTTTTATCCTACTGATGACGTGTTGCTGCAATAGTCATCTTGCTCAGTTTCAAGTTTTTTCCCACAGACATCAGAGCACTCTGTAACAGGATTTGACAGATAGTGACGGGGCGCGGCCAGCAGGGGCCAGCAGCGAGGCTGACTTGCTCTTTGACCGTGTGACTGTGGTGACCAAATCCAGGGGGCGTATTACATTGGTTATTGATGTAGCTTAAAGAGGTGGAACAGATTAAACATTCAGATGAAACAATCAGCAAATAAAAGTCAAATGAAGAAAACGTACAAGGGCTTATTAGTCAATGATATCAGTGATTTCATGTCTGTTTGTTTTTTTACTATTTCCAATAAAAACCACAGAAAGATTAAAAGAGACAACAGATGGATATCATTACAAATGAGTCAGAAGAGAGGAATCCCTGGATAAACTAGTTATTGAGGTACAATCGGATGACTGGGAACTCATTTATAAAGGAAAAGACGCCCTGTCACTATGAGTGTACAATCAAACAATACAAGAGAAAGTGAAATATGGATCTGGACTCTGGGAGCAGTGGGCGGAGCTGAGGTTGCACCGTGAGAGAGAGCGAGAGAGAGAGAGAGAGAGAGAGAGAGTGGACAAAGCTAGAGACTGAGACTGAGACTGAGACTGAGACTGAGTTTTACACTCGGACTTGGACTTGGAGTGGAGTGGATCAGTCTGGAGGCCCAGGCACATGACCACCTCAGCTTCCACTCA
Source organism: Lipophrys pholis (assembly GCF_963383615.2). Classification (NCBI taxonomy): domain Eukaryota; kingdom Metazoa; phylum Chordata; class Actinopteri; order Blenniiformes; family Blenniidae; genus Lipophrys; species Lipophrys pholis. The sequence goes on along the minus strand of NW_028291873.1, from coordinate 20,681 downwards.
GAGCCCAGACCAGCTGTTCAGATTTGGACACTTGGAGCTGAGAAGGGGGAGGCTCCATGATTCCTCTTCATGCAGAGGTTTTATTTCCCTTTGCCACTGAAGGCAACACACTCACTAGTCACCAGTCCACAGATGAAAACACAAAATCATATGTGTACACAGAAAGTCCAGTTAAGATGGAGACGGGTTGTGAATGACACAGATGCTACTGGTACAGTATGAGAGTCTGACTGCTTTCAAAAGGTCCAGTGATCATACAAGCGTATCAGTCACTCTCATACTTTCTCATGGTTCTATTGACAATGAGAAGCAACAACACAACACTACTGCTTGGACATGTTTGCTGGATCACATCATGGATGATGGATGATGGATGGATGGATGGATGGATGGATGGATGATGGATGTAATATACAGACATGACTTATGTTCACTCTGGAGGTGAGGGGGGAACTCCTGTTCTCACTTCCATTGTCACTTTAATTTGAAAAAAACATATATTCTATTTTCACCAAGATGTTAGTGAGTTAGTTTTACCAGTAAATGGCTGCTCCATCCTCACTTCTCCTATAACCAGGCCCAAACACACACACACCCCCACACACACACACACACACACACACACAACAGCCGGGCCTCCTGGGGGTCGTTTGGAGGGTCATAATTTATTTACACATGTTCTAGATAATATCAAAGTAAGTGATGTATTAGTCAATGATATCAGTGATTTCATGTCTGTTTGTTTTAGTTTTTTTACTATTTACAATAAAAACCACAGAAACATTAAAACAGACAACAGATAGATGTCAACACAAATGAGTCAAAACAGAGCAGTCCCTGGAAAAACTAGTTATTGAGGTACAATCAGATGACTGGGAACTCATTTATAAATACGAGAAAAAGTGAAATATAAAGATGTTTAATGGATGACAAAGGGCTTAAAAAATGCATCCAAGGAGAAGAATACATGACATAGAGAATCCAATAAATGATGAACGAAGGAGATGGAAAATAAATCCAAGAAATGTAAAACAAAGTTCACTCATATGATGAGAAAATGTTAGAAGAATTCTTTTAAGAAAGTACCAGAAAACAATAAAGACCATGTCAGCAGTACATAGAAGGTTCTACATAGTATCATTCAACAGGCTTCCAGTAAGGATACCGTTATTGAAAACAGACACACTTCACAAACTACAGACCCACAATTCTCCCAAATCCTAGAAAAACTCTTCAACGACATACTAGATACATTCAGAGAAATGAAATCGAATTCATTAAATCTAGGTCAAACAAAAATCATGATATTTGGAAAATATGAAATAAATAAACAGGTAAAGGTTCAAGTAGAGAGTGTAAATAGAGAAAAGGTGATTGAAGACAAATTTCTAGAAAAATGTAAGGATGAGTACGAGCACATTACAACTCTACAAAGCTGATTTCCTTTGATCTGAGCGTCTCCATGGCTCCAGTGCTGATCTCCTATCAGATCAAAGGAGATCAGGGCCTTTTGCCATGGAGATGCTCGGATCCAAGATTTCCTCCGGCTTTGATCTCCGTTGATCTCCATCCGGTGCCTCTCCCATCCACTTTGTGATGAAAGGCTCATTATTGTTCTTTTTCACAACCTTGGTGATGACGTCATCATTAGATTCAGGTATGATGAAGCAGGCAGAGAACTAAAACATGCAGGACACCAGCACTCTCTGACCCAGTTTGGACACCCTGTCGTAGACCATCAAGAGACAGCTTAGTTTTATCCTACTGATGACGTGTTGCTGCAATAGTCATCTTGCTCAGTTTCAAGTTTTTTCCCACAGACATCAGAGCACTCTGTAACAGGATTTGACAGATAGTGACGGGGCGCGGCCAGCAGGGGCCAGCAGCGAGGCTGACTTGCTCTTTGACCGTGTGACTGTGGTGACCAAATCCAGGGGGCGTATTACATTGGTTATTGATGTAGCTTAAAGAGGTGGAACAGATTAAACATTCAGATGAAACAATCAGCAAATAAAAGTCAAATGAAGAAAACGTACAAGGGCTTATTAGTCAATGATATCAGTGATTTCATGTCTGTTTGTTTTTTTACTATTTCCAATAAAAACCACAGAAAGATTAAAAGAGACAACAGATGGATATCATTACAAATGAGTCAGAAGAGAGGAATCCCTGGATAAACTAGTTATTGAGGTACAATCGGATGACTGGGAACTCATTTATAAAGGAAAAGACGCCCTGTCACTATGAGTGTACAATCAAACAATACAAGAGAAAGTGAAATATGGATCTGGACTCTGGGAGCAGTGGGCGGAGCTGAGGTTGCACCGTGAGAGAGAGCGAGAGAGAGAGAGAGAGAGAGAGAGAGTGGACAAAGCTAGAGACTGAGACTGAGACTGAGACTGAGACTGAGTTTTACACTCGGACTTGGACTTGGAGTGGAGTGGATCAGTCTGGAGGCCCAGGCACATGACCACCTCAGCTTCCACTCAGAGCCCAGACCAGCTGTTCAGATTTGGACACTTGGAGCTGAGAAGGGGGAGGCTCCATGATTCCTCTTCATGCAGAGGTTTTATTTCCCTTTGCCACTGAAGGCAACACACTCACTAGTCACCAGTCCACAGATGAAAACACAAAATCATATGTGTACACAGAAAGTCCAGTTAAGATGGAGACGGGTTGTGAATGACACAGATGCTACTGGTACAGTATGAGAGTCTGACTGCTTTCAAAAGGTCCAGTGATCATACAAGCGTATCAGTCACTCTCATACTTTCTCATGGTTCTATTGACAATGAGAAGCAACAACACAACACTACTGCTTGGACATGTTTGCTGGATCACATCATGGATGATGGATGATGGATGGATGGATGGATGGATGGATGGATGATGGATGTAATATACAGACATGACTTATGTTCACTCTGGAGGTGAGGGGGGAACTCCTGTTCTCACTTCCATTGTCACTTTAATTTGAAAAAAACATATATTCTATTTTCACCAAGATGTTAGTGAGTTAGTTTTACCAGTAAATGGCTGCTCCATCCTCACTTCTCCTATAACCAGGCCCAAACACACACACACCCCCACACACACACACACACACACACACACAACAGCCGGGCCTCCTGGGGGTCGTTTGGAGGGTCATAATTTATTTACACATGTTCTAGATAATATCAAAGTAAGTGATGTATTAGTCAATGATATCAGTGATTTCATGTCTGTTTGTTTTAGTTTTTTTACTATTTACAATAAAAACCACAGAAACATTAAAACAGACAACAGATAGATGTCAACACAAATGAGTCAAAACAGAGCAGTCCCTGGAAAAACTAGTTATTGAGGTACAATCAGATGACTGGGAACTCATTTATAAATACGAGAAAAAGTGAAATATAAAGATGTTTAATGGATGACAAAGGGCTTAAAAAATGCATCCAAGGAGAAGAATACATGACATAGAGAATCCAATAAATGATGAACGAAGGAGATGGAAAATAAATCCAAGAAATGTAAAACAAAGTTCACTCATATGATGAGAAAATGTTAGAAGAATTCTTTTAAGAAAGTACCAGAAAACAATAAAGACCATGTCAGCAGTACATAGAAGGTTCTACATAGTATCATTCAACAGGCTTCCAGTAAGGATACCGTTATTGAAAACAGACACACTTCACAAACTACAGACCCACAATTCTCCCAAATCCTAGAAAAACTCTTCAACGACATACTAGATACATTCAGAGAAATGAAATCGAATTCATTAAATCTAGGTCAAACAAAAATCATGATATTTGGAAAATATGAAATAAATAAACAGGTAAAGGTTCAAGTAGAGAGTGTAAATAGAGAAAAGGTGATTGAAGACAAATTTCTAGAAAAATGTAAGGATGAGTACGAGCACATTACAACTCTACAAAGCTGATTTCCTTTGATCTGAGCGTCTCCATGGCTCCAGTGCTGATCTCCTATCAGATCAAAGGAGATCAGGGCCTTTTGCCATGGAGATGCTCGGATCCAAGATTTCCTCCGGCTTTGATCTCCGTTGATCTCCATCCGGTGCCTCTCCCATCCACTTTGTGATGAAAGGCTCATTATTGTTCTTTTTCACAACCTTGGTGATGACGTCATCATTAGATTCAGGTATGATGAAGCAGGCAGAGAACTAAAACATGCAGGACACCAGCACTCTCTGACCCAGTTTGGACACCCTGTCGTAGACCATCAAGAGACAGCTTAGTTTTATCCTACTGATGACGTGTTGCTGCAATAGTCATCTTGCTCAGTTTCAAGTTTTTTCCCACAGACATCAGAGCACTCTGTAACAGGATTTGACAGATAGTGACGGGGCGCGGCCAGCAGGGGCCAGCAGCGAGGCTGACTTGCTCTTTGACCGTGTGACTGTGGTGACCAAATCCAGGGGGCGTATTACATTGGTTATTGATGTAGCTTAAAGAGGTGGAACAGATTAAACATTCAGATGAAACAATCAGCAAATAAAAGTCAAATGAAGAAAACGTACAAGGGCTTATTAGTCAATGATATCAGTGATTTCATGTCTGTTTGTTTTTTTACTATTTCCAATAAAAACCACAGAAAGATTAAAAGAGACAACAGATGGATATCATTACAAATGAGTCAGAAGAGAGGAATCCCTGGATAAACTAGTTATTGAGGTACAATCGGATGACTGGGAACTCATTTATAAAGGAAAAGACGCCCTGTCACTATGAGTGTACAATCAAACAATACAAGAGAAAGTGAAATATGGATCTGGACTCTGGGAGCAGTGGGCGGAGCTGAGGTTGCACCGTGAGAGAGAGCGAGAGAGAGAGAGAGAGAGAGAGAGAGTGGACAAAGCTAGAGACTGAGACTGAGACTGAGACTGAGTTTTACACTCGGACTTGGACTTGGAGTGGAGTGGATCAGTCTGGAGGCCCAGGCACATGACCACCTCAGCTTCCACTCAGAGCCCAGACCAGCTGTTCAGATTTGGACACTTGGAGCTGAGAAGGGGGAGGCTCCATGATTCCTCTTCATGCAGAGGTTTTATTTCCCTTTGCCACTGAAGGCAACACACTCACTAGTCACCAGTCCACAGATGAAAACACAAAATCATATGTGTACACAGAAAGTCCAGTTAAGATGGAGACGGGTTGTGAATGACACAGATGCTACTGGTACAGTATGAGAGTCTGACTGCTTTCAAAAGGTCCAGTGATCATACAAGCGTATCAGTCACTCATACTTTCTCATGGTTCTATTGACAATGAGAAGCAACAACACAACACTACTGCTTGGACATGTTTGCTGGATCACATCATGGATGATGGATGATGGATGGATGGATGGATAGATGGATGGATGGATGGATGGATGATGGATGTAATATACAGACATGACTTATGTTCACTCTGGAGGTGAGGGGGGAACTCCTGTTCTCACTTCCATTGTCACTTTAATTTGAAAAAAACATATATTCTATTTTCACCAAGATGTTAGTGAGTTAGTTTTACCAGTAAATGGCTGCTCCATCCTCACTTCTCCTATAACCAGGCCCAAACACACACACACACACACACACACACACACACACACACACACACACACACACACACACACACACACACACAACAGCCGGGCCTCCTGGGGGTCGTTTGGAGGGTCATAATTTATTTACACATGTTCTAGATAATATCAAAGTAAGTGATGTATTAGTCAATGATATCAGTGATTTCATGTCTGTTTGTTTTAGTTTTTTTACTATTTACAATAAAAACCACAGAAACATTAAAACAGACAACAGATAGATGTCAACACAAATGAGTCAAAACAGAGCAGTCCCTGGAAAAACTAGTTATTGAGGTACAATCAGATGACTGGGAACTCATTTATAAATACGAGAAAAAGTGAAATATAAAGATGTTTAATGGATGACAAAGGGCTTAAAAAATGCATCCAAGGAGAAGAATACATGACATAGAGAATCCAATAAATGATGAACGAAGGAGATGGAAAATAAATCCAAGAAATGTAAAACAAAGTTCACTCATATGATGAGAAAATGTTAGAAGAATTCTTTTAAGAAAGTACCAGAAAACAATAAAGACCATGTCAGCAGTACATAGAAGGTTCTACATAGTATCATTCAACAGGCTTCCAGTAAGGATACCGTTATTGAAAACAGACACACTTCACAAACTACAGACCCACAATTCTCCCAAATCCTAGAAAAACTCTTCAACGACATACTAGATACATTCAGAGAAATGAAATCTAATTCATTAAATCTAGGTCAAACAAAAATCATGATATTTGGAAAATATGAAATAAATAAACAGGTAAAGGTTCAAGTAGAGAGTGTAAATAGAGAAAAGGTGATTGAAGACAAATTTCTAGAAAAATGTAAGGATGAGTACGAGCACATTACAACTCTACAAAGCTGATTTCCTTTGATCTGAGCGTCTCCATGGCTCCAGTGCTGATCTCCTATCAGATCAAAGGAGATCAGGGCCTTTTGCCATGGAGATGCTCGGATCCAAGATTTCCTCCGGCTTTGATCTCCGTTGATCTCCATCCGGTGCCTCTCCCATCCACTTTGTGATGAAAGGCTCATTATTGTTCTTTTTCACAACCTTGGTGATGACGTCATCATTAGATTCAGGTATGATGAAGCAGGCAGAGAACTAAAACATGCAGGACACCAGCACTCTCTGACCCAGTTTGGACACCCTGTCGTAGACCATCAAGAGACAGCTTAGTTTTATCCTACTGATGACGTGTTGCTGCAATAGTCATCTTGCTCAGTTTCAAGTTTTTTCCCACAGACATCAGAGCACTCTGTAACAGGATTTGACAGATAGTGACGGGGCGCGGCCAGCAGGGGCCAGCAGCGAGGCTGACTTGCTCTTTGACCGTGTGACTGTGGTGACCAAATCCAGGGGGCGTATTACATTGGTTATTGATGTAGCTTAAAGAGGTGGAACAGATTAAACATTCAGATGAAACAATCAGCAAATAAAAGTCAAATGAAGAAAACGTACAAGGGCTTATTAGTCAATGATATCAGTGATTTCATGTCTGTTTGTTTTTTTACTATTTCCAATAAAAACCACAGAAAGATTAAAAGAGACAACAGATGGATATCATTACAAATGAGTCAGAAGAGAGGAATCCCTGGATAAACTAGTTATTGAGGTACAATCGGATGACTGGGAACTCATTTATAAAGGAAAAGACGCCCTGTCACTATGAGTGTACAATCAAACAATACAAGAGAAAGTGAAATATGGATCTGGACTCTGGGAGCAGTGGGCGGAGCTGAGGTTGCACCGTGAGAGAGAGCGAGAGAGAGAGAGAGAGAGAGAGAGAGTGGACAAAGCTAGAGACTGAGACTGAGACTGAGACTGAGTTTTACACTCGGACTTGGACTTGGAGTGGAGTGGATCAGTCTGGAGGCCCAGGCACATGACCACCTCAGCTTCCACTCAGAGCCCAGACCAGCTGTTCAGATTTGGACACTTGGAGCTGAGAAGGGGGAGGCTCCATGATTCCTCTTCATGCAGAGGTTTTATTTCCCTTTGCCACTGAAGGCAACACACTCACTAGTCACCAGTCCACAGATGAAAACACAAAATCATATGTGTACACAGAAAGTCCAGTTAAGATGGAGACGGGTTGTGAATGACACAGATGCTACTGGTACAGTATGAGAGTCTGACTGCTTTCAAAAGGTCCAGTGATCATACAAGCGTATCAGTCACTCTCATACTTTCTCATGGTTCTATTGACAATGAGAAGCAACAACACAACACTACTGCTTGGACATGTTTGCTGGATCACATCATGGATGATGGATGATGGATGGATGGATGGATGGATGGATGGATGATGGATGTAATATACAGACATGACTTATGTTCACTCTGGAGGTGAGGGGGGAACTCCTGTTCTCACTTTCATTGTCACTTTAATTTGAAAAAAACATATATTCTATTTTCACCAAGATGTTAGTGAGTTAGTTTTACCAGTAAATGGCTGCTCCATCCTCACTTCTCCTATAACCAGGCCCAAACACACACACACCCCCACACACACACACACACACACACACACACAACAGCCGGGCCTCCTGGGGGTCGTTTGGAGGGTCATAATTTATTTACACATGTTATAGATAATATTAAAGTAAGTGATGTATTAGTCAATGATATCAGTGATTTCATGTCTGTTTGTTTTAGTTTTTTTACTATTTACAATAAAAACCACAGAAACATTAAAACAGACAACAGATAGATGTCAACACAAATGAGTCAAAACAGAGCAGTCCCTGGAAAAACTAGTTATTGAGGTACAATCAGATGACTGGGAACTCATTTATAAATACGAGAAAAAGTGAAATATAAAGATGTTTAATGGATGACAAAGGGCTTAAAAAATGCATCCAAGGAGAAGAATACATGACATAGAGAATCCAATAAATGATGAACGAAGGAGATGGAAAATAAATCCAAGAAATGTAAAACAAAGTTCACTCATATGATGAGAAAATGTTAGAAGAATTCTTTTAAGAAAGTACCAGAAAACAATAAAGACCATGTCAGCAGTACATAGAAGGTTCTACATAGTATCATTCAACAGGCTTCCAGTAAGGATACCGTTATTGAAAACAGACACACTTCACAAACTACAGACCCACAATTCTCCCAAATCCTAGAAAAACTCTTCAACGACATACTAGATACATTCAGAGAAATGAAATCTAATTCATTAAATCTAGGTCAAACAAAAATCATGATATTTGGAAAATATGAAATAAATAAACAGGTAAAGGTTCAAGTAGAGAGTGTAAATAGAGAAAAGGTGATTGAAGACAAATTTCTAGAAAAATGTAAGGATGAGTACGAGCACATTACAACTCTACAAAGCTGATTTCCTTTGATCTGAGCGTCTCCATGGCTCCAGTGCTGATCTCCTATCAGATCAAAGGAGATCAGGGCCTTTTGCCATGGAGATGCTCGGATCCAAGATTTCCTCCGGCTTTGATCTCCGTTGATCTCCATCCGGTGCCTCTCCCATCCACTTTGTGATGAAAGGCTCATTATTGTTCTTTTTCACAACCTTGGTGATGACGTCATCATTAGATTCAGGTATGATGAAGCAGGCAGAGAACTAAAACATGCAGGACACCAGCACTCTCTGACCCAGTTTGGACACCCTGTCGTAGACCATCAAGAGACAGCTTAGTTTTATCCTACTGATGACGTGTTGCTGCAATAGTCATCTTGCTCAGTTTCAAGTTTTTTCCCACAGACATCAGAGCACTCTGTAACAGGATTTGACAGATAGTGACGGGGCGCGGCCAGCAGGGGCCAGCAGCGAGGCTGACTTGCTCTTTGACCGTGTGACTGTGGTGACCAAATCCAGGGGGCGTATTACATTGGTTATTGATGTAGCTTAAAGAGGTGGAACAGATTAAACATTCAGATGAAACAATCAGCAAATAAAAGTCAAATGAAGAAAACGTACAAGGGCTTATTAGTCAATGATATCAGTGATTTCATGTCTGTTTGTTTTTTTACTATTTCCAATAAAAACCACAGAAAGATTAAAAGAGACAACAGATGGATATCATTACAAATGAGTCAGAAGAGAGGAATCCCTGGATAAACTAGTTATTGAGGTACAATCGGATGACTGGGAACTCATTTATAAAGGAAAAGACGCCCTGTCACTATGAGTGTACAATCAAACAATACAAGAGAAAGTGAAATATGGATCTGGACTCTGGGAGCAGTGGGCGGAGCTGAGGTTGCACCGTGAGAGAGAGCGAGAGAGAGAGAGAGAGAGAGAGAGAGTGGACAAAGCTAGAGACTGAGACTGAGACTGAGACTGAGTTTTACACTCGGACTTGGACTTGGAGTGGAGTGGATCAGTCTGGAGGCCCAGGCACATGACCACCTCAGCTTCCACTCAGAGCCCAGACCAGCTGTTCAGATTTGGACACTTGGAGCTGAGAAGGGGGAGGCTCCATGATTCCTCTTCATGCAGAGGTTTTATTTCCCTTTGCCACTGAAGGCAACACACTCACTAGTCACCAGTCCACAGATGAAAACACAAAATCATATGTGTACACAGAAAGTCCAGTTAAGATGGAGACGGGTTGTGAATGACACAGATGCTACTGGTACAGTATGAGAGTCTGACTGCTTTCAAAAGGTCCAGTGATCATACAAGCGTATCAGTCACTCTCATACTTTCTCATGGTTCTATTGACAATGAGAAGCAACAACACAACACTACTGCTTGGACATGTTTGCTGGATCACATCATGGATGATGGATGATGGATGGATGGATGGATGGATGGATGGATGATGGATGTAATATACAGACATGACTTATGTTCACTCTGGAGGTGAGGGGGGAACTCCTGTTCTCACTTTCATTGTCACTTTAATTTGAAAAAAACATATATTCTATTTTCACCAAGATGTTAGTGAGTTAGTTTTACCAGTAAATGGCTGCTCCATCCTCACTTCTCCTATAACCAGGCCCAAACACACACACACCCCCACACACACACACACACACACACACACACAACAGCCGGGCCTCCTGGGGGTCGTTTGGAGGGTCATAATTTATTTACACATGTTATAGATAATATTAAAGTAAGTGATGTATTAGTCAATGATATCAGTGATTTCATGTCTGTTTGTTTTAGTTTTTTTACTATTTACAATAAAAACCACAGAAACATTAAAACAGACAACAGATAGATGTCAACACAAATGAGTCAAAACAGAGCAGTCCCTGGAAAAACTAGTTATTGAGGTACAATCAGATGACTGGGAACTCATTTATAAATACGAGAAAAAGTGAAATATAAAGATGTTTAATGGATGACAAAGGGCTTAAAAAATGCATCCAAGGAGAAGAATACATGACATAGAGAATCCAATAAATGATGAACGAAGGAGATGGAAAATAAATCCAAGAAATGTAAAACAAAGTTCACTCATATGATGAGAAAATGTTAGAAGAATTCTTTTAAGAAAGTACCAGAAAACAATAAAGACCATGTCAGCAGTACATAGAAGGTTCTACATAGTATCATTCAACAGGCTTCCAGTAAGGATACCGTTATTGAAAACAGACACACTTCACAAACTACAGACCCACAATTCTCCCAAATCCTAGAAAAACTCTTCAACGACATACTAGATACATTCAGAGAAATGAAATCTAATTCATTAAATCTAGGTCAAACAAAAATCATGATATTTGGAAAATATGAAATAAATAAACAGGTAAAGGTTCAAGTAGAGAGTGTAAATAGAGAAAAGGTGATTGAAGACAAATTTCTAGAAAAATGTAAGGATGAGTACGAGCACATTACAACTCTACAAAGCTGATTTCCTTTGATCTGAGCGTCTCCATGGCTCCAGTGCTGATCTCCTATCAGATCAAAGGAGATCAGGGCCTTTTGCCATGGAGATGCTCGGATCCAAGATTTCCTCCGGCTTTGATCTCCGTTGATCTCCATCCGGTGCCTCTCCCATCCACTTTGTGATGAAAGGCTCATTATTGTTCTTTTTCACAACCTTGGTGATGACGTCATCATTAGATTCAGGTATGATGAAGCAGGCAGAGAACTAAAACATGCAGGACACCAGCACTCTCTGACCCAGTTTGGACACCCTGTCGTAGACCATCAAGAGACAGCTTAGTTTTATCCTACTGATGACGTGTTGCTGCAATAGTCATCTTGCTCAGTTTCAAGTTTTTTCCCACAGACATCAGAGCACTCTGTAACAGGATTTGACAGATAGTGACGGGGCGCGGCCAGCAGGGGCCAGCAGCGAGGCTGACTTGCTCTTTGACCGTGTGACTGTGGTGACCAAATCCAGGGGGCGTATTACATTGGTTATTGATGTAGCTTAAAGAGGTGGAACAGATTAAACATTCAGATGAAACAATCAGCAAATAAAAGTCAAATGAAGAAAACGTACAAGGGCTTATTAGTCAATGATATCAGTGATTTCATGTCTGTTTGTTTTTTTACTATTTCCAATAAAAACCACAGAAAGATTAAAAGAGACAACAGATGGATATCATTACAAATGAGTCAGAAGAGAGGAATCCCTGGATAAACTAGTTATTGAGGTACAATCGGATGACTGGGAACTCATTTATAAAGGAAAAGACGCCCTGTCACTATGAGTGTACAATCAAACAATACAAGAGAAAGTGAAATATGGATCTGGACTCTGGGAGCAGTGGGCGGAGCTGAGGTTGCACCGTGAGAGAGAGCGAGAGAGAGAGAGAGAGAGAGAGAGAGTGGACAAAGCTAGAGACTGAGACTGAGACTGAGACTGAGTTTTACACTCGGACTTGGACTTGGAGTGGAGTGGATCAGTCTGGAGGCCCAGGCACATGACCACCTCAGCTTCCACTCAGAGCCCAGACCAGCTGTTCAGATTTGGACACTTGGAGCTGAGAAGGGGGAGGCTCCATGATTCCTCTTCATGCAGAGGTTTTATTTCCCTTTGCCACTGAAGGCAACACACTCACTAGTCACCAGTCCACAGATGAAAACACAAAATCATATGTGTACACAGAAAGTCCAGTTAAGATGGAGACGGGTTGTGAATGACACAGATGCTACTGGTACAGTATGAGAGTCTGACTGCTTTCAAAAGGTCCAGTGATCATACAAGCGTATCAGTCACTCTCATACTTTCTCATGGTTCTATTGACAATGAGAAGCAACAACACAACACTACTGCTTGGACATGTTTGCTGGATCACATCATGGATGATGGATGATGGATGGATGGATGGATGGATGGATGGATGATGGATGTAATATACAGACATGACTTATGTTCACTCTGGAGGTGAGGGGGGAACTCCTGTTCTCACTTTCATTGTCACTTTAATTTGAAAAAAACATATATTCTATTTTCACCAAGATGTTAGTGAGTTAGTTTTACCAGTAAATGGCTGCTCCATCCTCACTTCTCCTATAACCAGGCCCAAACACACACACACCCCCACACACACACACACACACACACACACACAACAGCCGGGCCTCCTGGGGGTCGTTTGGAGGGTCATAATTTATTTACACATGTTATAGATAATATTAAAGTAAGTGATGTATTAGTCAATGATATCAGTGATTTCATGTCTGTTTGTTTTAGTTTTTTTACTATTTACAATAAAAACCACAGAAACATTAAAACAGACAACAGATAGATGTCAACACAAATGAGTCAAAACAGAGCAGTCCCTGGAAAAACTAGTTATTGAGGTACAATCAGATGACTGGGAACTCATTTATAAATACGAGAAAAAGTGAAATATAAAGATGTTTAATGGATGACAAAGGGCTTAAAAAATGCATCCAAGGAGAAGAATACATGACATAGAGAATCCAATAAATGATGAACGAAGGAGATGGAAAATAAATCCAAGAAATGTAAAACAAAGTTCACTCATATGATGAGAAAATGTTAGAAGAATTCTTTTAAGAAAGTACCAGAAAACAATAAAGACCATGTCAGCAGTACATAGAAGGTTCTACATAGTATCATTCAACAGGCTTCCAGTAAGGATACCGTTATTGAAAACAGACACACTTCACAAACTACAGACCCACAATTCTCCCAAATCCTAGAAAAACTCTTCAACGACATACTAGATACATTCAGAGAAATGAAATCTAATTCATTAAATCTAGGTCAAACAAAAATCATGATATTTGGAAAATATGAAATAAATAAACAGGTAAAGGTTCAAGTAGAGAGTGTAAATAGAGAAAAGGTGATTGAAGACAAATTTCTAGAAAAATGTAAGGATGAGTACGAGCACATTACAACTCTACAAAGCTGATTTCCTTTGATCTGAGCGTCTCCATGGCTCCAGTGCTGATCTCCTATCAGATCAAAGGAGATCAGGGCCTTTTGCCATGGAGATGCTCGGATCCAAGATTTCCTCCGGCTTTGATCTCCGTTGATCTCCATCCGGTGCCTCTCCCATCCACTTTGTGATGAAAGGCTCATTATTGTTCTTTTTCACAACCTTGGTGATGACGTCATCATTAGATTCAGGTATGATGAAGCAGGCAGAGAACTAAAACATGCAGGACACCAGCACTCTCTGACCCAGTTTGGACACCCTGTCGTAGACCATCAAGAGACAGCTTAGTTTTATCCTACTGATGACGTGTTGCTGCAATAGTCATCTTGCTCAGTTTCAAGTTTTTTCCCACAGACATCAGAGCACTCTGTAACAGGATTTGACAGATAGTGACGGGGCGCGGCCAGCAGGGGCCAGCAGCGAGGCTGACTTGCTCTTTGACCGTGTGACTGTGGTGACCAAATCCAGGGGGCGTATTACATTGGTTATTGATGTAGCTTAAAGAGGTGGAACAGATTAAACATTCAGATGAAACAATCAGCAAATAAAAGTCAAATGAAGAAAACGTACAAGGGCTTATTAGTCAATGATATCAGTGATTTCATGTCTGTTTGTTTTTTTACTATTTCCAATAAAAACCACAGAAAGATTAAAAGAGACAACAGATGGATATCATTACAAATGAGTCAGAAGAGAGGAATCCCTGGATAAACTAGTTATTGAGGTACAATCGGATGACTGGGAACTCATTTATAAAGGAAAAGACGCCCTGTCACTATGAGTGTACAATCAAACAATACAAGAGAAAGTGAAATATGGATCTGGACTCTGGGAGCAGTGGGCGGAGCTGAGGTTGCACCGTGAGAGAGAGCGAGAGAGAGAGAGAGAGAGAGAGAGAGTGGACAAAGCTAGAGACTGAGACTGAGACTGAGACTGAGTTTTACACTCGGACTTGGACTTGGAGTGGAGTGGATCAGTCTGGAGGCCCAGGCACATGACCACCTCAGCTTCCACTCAGAGCCCAGACCAGCTGTTCAGATTTGGACACTTGGAGCTGAGAAGGGGGAGGCTCCATGATTCCTCTTCATGCAGAGGTTTTATTTCCCTTTGCCACTGAAGGCAACACACTCACTAGTCACCAGTCCACAGATGAAAACACAAAATCATATGTGTACACAGAAAGTCCAGTTAAGATGGAGACGGGTTGTGAATGACACAGATGCTACTGGTACAGTATGAGAGTCTGACTGCTTTCAAAAGGTCCAGTGATCATACAAGCGTATCAGTCACTCTCATACTTTCTCATGGTTCTATTGACAATGAGAAGCAACAACACAACACTACTGCTTGGACATGTTTGCTGGATCACATCATGGATGATGGATGATGGATGGATGGATGGATGGATGGATGGATGATGGATGTAATATACAGACATGACTTATGTTCACTCTGGAGGTGAGGGGGGAACTCCTGTTCTCACTTCCATTGTCACTTTAATTTGAAAAAAACATATATTCTATTTTCACCAAGATGTTAGTGAGTTAGTTTTACCAGTAAATGGCTGCTCCATCCTCACTTCTCCTATAACCAGGCCCAAACACACACACACCCCCACACACACACACACACACACACACACAACAGCCGGGCCTCCTGGGGGTCGTTTGGAGGGTCATAATTTATTTACACATGTTCTAGATAATATCAAAGTAAGTGATGTATTAGTCAATGATATCAGTGATTTCATGTCTGTTTGTTTTAGTTTTTTTACTATTTACAATAAAAACCACAGAAACATTAAAACAGACAACAGATAGATGTCAACACAAATGAGTCAAAACAGAGCAGTCCCTGGAAAAACTAGTTATTGAGGTACAATCAGATGACTGGGAACTCATTTATAAATACGAGAAAAAGTGAAATATAAAGATGTTTAATGGATGACAAAGGGCTTAAAAAATGCATCCAAGGAGAAGAATACATGACATAGAGAATCCAATAAATGATGAACGAAGGAGATGGAAAATAAATCCAAGAAATGTAAAACAAAGTTCACTCATATGATGAGAAAATGTTAGAAGAATTCTTTTAAGAAAGTACCAGAAAACAATAAAGACCATGTCAGCAGTACATAGAAGGTTCTACATAGTATCATTCAACAGGCTTCCAGTAAGGATACCGTTATTGAAAACAGACACACTTCACAAACTACAGACCCACAATTCTCCCAAATCCTAGAAAAACTCTTCAACGACATACTAGATACATTCAGAGAAATGAAATCGAATTCATTAAATCTAGGTCAAACAAAAATCATGATATTTGGAAAATATGAAATAAATAAACAGGTAAAGGTTCAAGTAGAGAGTGTAAATAGAGAAAAGGTGATTGAAGACAAATTTCTAGAAAAATGTAAGGATGAGTACGAGCACATTACAACTCTACAAAGCTGATTTCCTTTGATCTGAGCGTCTCCATGGCTCCAGTGCTGATCTCCTATCAGATCAAAGGAGATCAGGGCCTTTTGCCATGGAGATGCTCGGATCCAAGATTTCCTCCGGCTTTGATCTCCGTTGATCTCCATCCGGTGCCTCTCCCATCCACTTTGTGATGAAAGGCTCATTATTGTTCTTTTTCACAACCTTGGTGATGACGTCATCATTAGATTCAGGTATGATGAAGCAGGCAGAGAACTAAAACATGCAGGACACCAGCACTCTCTGACCCAGTTTGGACACCCTGTCGTAGACCATCAAGAGACAGCTTAGTTTTATCCTACTGATGACGTGTTGCTGCAATAGTCATCTTGCTCAGTTTCAAGTTTTTTCCCACAGACATCAGAGCACTCTGTAACAGGATTTGACAGATAGTGACGGGGCGCGGCCAGCAGGGGCCAGCAGCGAGGCTGACTTGCTCTTTGACCGTGTGACTGTGGTGACCAAATCCAGGGGGCGTATTACATTGGTTATTGATGTAGCTTAAAGAGGTGGAACAGATTAAACATTCAGATGAAACAATCAGCAAATAAAAGTCAAATGAAGAAAACGTACAAGGGCTTATTAGTCAATGATATCAGTGATTTCATGTCTGTTTGTTTTTTTACTATTTCCAATAAAAACCACAGAAAGATTAAAAGAGACAACAGATGGATATCATTACAAATGAGTCAGAAGAGAGGAATCCCTGGATAAACTAGTTATTGAGGTACAATCGGATGACTGGGAACTCATTTATAAAGGAAAAGACGCCCTGTCACTATGAGTGTACAATCAAACAATACAAGAGAAAGTGAAATATGGATCTGGACTCTGGGAGCAGTGGGCGGAGCTGAGGTTGCACCGTGAGAGAGAGCGAGAGAGAGAGAGAGAGAGAGAGAGAGTGGACAAAGCTAGAGACTGAGACTGAGACTGAGACTGAGTTTTACACTCGGACTTGGACTTGGAGTGGAGTGGATCAGTCTGGAGGCCCAGGCACATGACCACCTCAGCTTCCACTCAGAGCCCAGACCAGCTGTTCAGATTTGGACACTTGGAGCTGAGAAGGGGGAGGCTCCATGATTCCTCTTCATGCAGAGGTTTTATTTCCCTTTGCCACTGAAGGCAACACACTCACTAGTCACCAGTCCACAGATGAAAACACAAAATCATATGTGTACACAGAAAGTCCAGTTAAGATGGAGACGGGTTGTGAATGACACAGATGCTACTGGTACAGTATGAGAGTCTGACTGCTTTCAAAAGGTCCAGTGATCATACAAGCGTATCAGTCACTCATACTTTCTCATGGTTCTATTGACAATGAGAAGCAACAACACAACACTACTGCTTGGACATGTTTGCTGGATCACATCATGGATGATGGATGATGGATGGATGGATGGATAGATGGATGGATGGATGGATGGATGATGGATGTAATATACAGACATGACTTATGTTCACTCTGGAGGTGAGGGGGGAACTCCTGTTCTCACTTCCATTGTCACTTTAATTTGAAAAAAACATATATTCTATTTTCACCAAGATGTTAGTGAGTTAGTTTTACCAGTAAATGGCTGCTCCATCCTCACTTCTCCTATAACCAGGCCCAAACACACACACACACACACACACACACACACACACACACACACACACACACACACACACACACACACACACAACAGCCGGGCCTCCTGGGGGTCGTTTGGAGGGTCATAATTTATTTACACATGTTCTAGATAATATCAAAGTAAGTGATGTATTAGTCAATGATATCAGTGATTTCATGTCTGTTTGTTTTAGTTTTTTTACTATTTACAATAAAAACCACAGAAACATTAAAACAGACAACAGATAGATGTCAACACAAATGAGTCAAAACAGAGCAGTCCCTGGAAAAACTAGTTATTGAGGTACAATCAGATGACTGGGAACTCATTTATAAATACGAGAAAAAGTGAAATATAAAGATGTTTAATGGATGACAAAGGGCTTAAAAAATGCATCCAAGGAGAAGAATACATGACATAGAGAATCCAATAAATGATGAACGAAGGAGATGGAAAATAAATCCAAGAAATGTAAAACAAAGTTCACTCATATGATGAGAAAATGTTAGAAGAATTCTTTTAAGAAAGTACCAGAAAACAATAAAGACCATGTCAGCAGTACATAGAAGGTTCTACATAGTATCATTCAACAGGCTTCCAGTAAGGATACCGTTATTGAAAACAGACACACTTCACAAACTACAGACCCACAATTCTCCCAAATCCTAGAAAAACTCTTCAACGACATACTAGATACATTCAGAGAAATGAAATCTAATTCATTAAATCTAGGTCAAACAAAAATCATGATATTTGGAAAATATGAAATAAATAAACAGGTAAAGGTTCAAGTAGAGAGTGTAAATAGAGAAAAGGTGATTGAAGACAAATTTCTAGAAAAATGTAAGGATGAGTACGAGCACATTACAACTCTACAAAGCTGATTTCCTTTGATCTGAGCGTCTCCATGGCTCCAGTGCTGATCTCCTATCAGATCAAAGGAGATCAGGGCCTTTTGCCATGGAGATGCTCGGATCCAAGATTTCCTCCGGCTTTGATCTCCGTTGATCTCCATCCGGTGCCTCTCCCATCCACTTTGTGATGAAAGGCTCATTATTGTTCTTTTTCACAACCTTGGTGATGACGTCATCATTAGATTCAGGTATGATGAAGCAGGCAGAGAACTAAAACATGCAGGACACCAGCACTCTCTGACCCAGTTTGGACACCCTGTCGTAGACCATCAAGAGACAGCTTAGTTTTATCCTACTGATGACGTGTTGCTGCAATAGTCATCTTGCTCAGTTTCAAGTTTTTTCCCACAGACATCAGAGCACTCTGTAACAGGATTTGACAGATAGTGACGGGGCGCGGCCAGCAGGGGCCAGCAGCGAGGCTGACTTGCTCTTTGACCGTGTGACTGT
Source organism: Lipophrys pholis (assembly GCF_963383615.2). Lineage (NCBI taxonomy): Eukaryota > Metazoa > Chordata > Actinopteri > Blenniiformes > Blenniidae > Lipophrys > Lipophrys pholis. The sequence goes on along the minus strand of NW_028291873.1, from coordinate 1,293 downwards.
GGTGACCAAATCCAGGGGGCGTATTACATTGGTTATTGATGTAGCTTAAAGAGGTGGAACAGATTAAACATTCAGATGAAACAATCAGCAAATAAAAGTCAAATGAAGAAAACGTACAAGGGCTTATTAGTCAATGATATCAGTGATTTCATGTCTGTTTGTTTTTTTACTATTTCCAATAAAAACCACAGAAAGATTAAAAGAGACAACAGATGGATATCATTACAAATGAGTCAGAAGAGAGGAATCCCTGGATAAACTAGTTATTGAGGTACAATCGGATGACTGGGAACTCATTTATAAAGGAAAAGACGCCCTGTCACTATGAGTGTACAATCAAACAATACAAGAGAAAGTGAAATATGGATCTGGACTCTGGGAGCAGTGGGCGGAGCTGAGGTTGCACCGTGAGAGAGAGCGAGAGAGAGAGAGAGAGAGAGAGAGAGTGGACAAAGCTAGAGACTGAGACTGAGACTGAGACTGAGTTTTACACTCGGACTTGGACTTGGAGTGGAGTGGATCAGTCTGGAGGCCCAGGCACATGACCACCTCAGCTTCCACTCAGAGCCCAGACCAGCTGTTCAGATTTGGACACTTGGAGCTGAGAAGGGGGAGGCTCCATGATTCCTCTTCATGCAGAGGTTTTATTTCCCTTTGCCACTGAAGGCAACACACTCACTAGTCACCAGTCCACAGATGAAAACACAAAATCATATGTGTACACAGAAAGTCCAGTTAAGATGGAGACGGGTTGTGAATGACACAGATGCTACTGGTACAGTATGAGAGTCTGACTGCTTTCAAAAGGTCCAGTGATCATACAAGCGTATCAGTCACTCTCATACTTTCTCATGGTTCTATTGACAATGAGAAGCAACAACACAACACTACTGCTTGGACATGTTTGCTGGATCACATCATGGATGATGGATGATGGATGGATGGATGGATGGATGGATGGATGATGGATGTAATATACAGACATGACTTATGTTCACTCTGGAGGTGAGGGGGGAACTCCTGTTCTCACTTTCATTGTCACTTTAATTTGAAAAAAACATATATTCTATTTTCACCAAGATGTTAGTGAGTTAGTTTTACCAGTAAATGGCTGCTCCATCCTCACTTCTCCTATAACCAGGCCCAAACACACACACACCCCCACACACACACACACACACACACACACACAACAGCCGGGCCTCCTGGGGGTCGTTTGGAGGGTCATAATTTATTTACACATGTTATAGATAATATTAAAGTAAGTGATGTATTAGTCAATGATATCAGTGA